>NW_015505703.1:651880-654797 GCF_001515645.1 Sinocyclocheilus grahami
CCCTGCTGCCTCTACCACGTCTCCCGGCTCTCCCACGCACTGCACGGCCACGTCTACTGCGGCCACTCCCACCTATTTGGGGCGCTGGATCCAAAGAGCTAGTGCTACTTCCAGCCCTATTTCTCCTACCCCTGCTGCCTCTACCTCTAGCAACAGCTCTCCTATGGACACTTGTTTGAAATTATCACTTGTTTGTGCTTCGTGAACACTCGCGCCTTGCACGGCGGCACCATTGCTCTGCAAAGATGTACCGGGAGAAGCGCGATCATTAGACGACTGATCGTCATTTCCAAAAGGCAAATATTCCCCTTCAGAGTCAGAATCGGTGAATAACATTTGCAACACATCCTCACGGTACAACTTTTTATTAGCCATTTGGCGATTTTTCTCTCACAAATCTCACAATTTACTCAAACGCTCTGAACTGAACTGTTTCCGCATCAATGACAAGATAGCTCAATTGCTCTGCTATTTGTTCGAACACTTTGAATAGGAACATGACGTCATTTTGGTTTAGAATCGAAGTACTACATGTCTGCCATCTAGTGGTAGGGAATACAAATGAGATATTACACCATACTAGGATCTACAGCCTATTTTATTAAGTATGTTGTCTTGTCACAATTTTGCGACTTTGACACTTAGAGGGTTAATCTAGATTTAAACTGACAGAGCGTGTCTGCGTCCCGAACAATGTTAGGTAGGTTATTCCAGAGTTTGAGCGCTAAATAGGAAAAGGATCTGCCGCCCGCAGTTGATTTTGATATTCTAGGCATTATCAAATTGCCAGAGTTTTGAGAATGCAGCGGATATGGAGGACTATAATGCAATAAGGGCTCGTTCAAATACTGAGGTGCTAAACCACTCAGGGCTTTATATGTAATAAGCAAGAATTTAAAATGTATTCGTTGTTCAATAGGGAGCCAGTGCAGTGTTGACAGAACCGGGGCTAATATGGTCATACTTCCTGGTTCTAGTAAGAACTCTAGCTGCTGCATTTTGAACCAGCTGGAGTTTGTTTATTAAATGTGCAGAACAACCAGCTAATAAAGAATTACAATAATTTAACCTTGAGGTCATGAACGCATGAATTAATGTTTCTGCATTTGACATTGAGAGCTAGGTCATAATTTAGATATATTTTTTAGATGGAAAAATGCAATTTTACAAATGCTAGAAACGTGGCTTTCAAAGGAAAGATTGCTATCAAATAGCACACCTCGGTTCCTAACTGATGACGAAGAATTGACAGAGCAGATGGCGGTCAGATAAGTACGATTTGAACCATGCTAATGCACTTCCACTAATGCCAACAAAGTTTTCTAGTCTATTCAAAAGAATTTTGTGGTCGATAGTGCTGAACGCAGCGCTAAGATCCAGTAGTACTAATAGAGAGATACAACCACAATCAGATGCTAAAAGCGGGTCATTTGTAACTCTAATGAGAGCAGTCTCAGTACTATGATATGGTCTAAATCCTGACTGGAAATCCTCACAAATACCATTTTTCTCTAAGAAGGAATATAATTGTGAGGATACTACTGTCAATTCCGACTTTTCTATGACAATCTGGCGCTTCTGAATCAGCGACTGTAAGTATGTTTTGTTATTTGGTATTGCTATTGACTGTTCAAATGCGGAGTTTTGCGCAGCGCAGAGTAACGCGTCATGTGTGTGTGAGGGGAACAGGGTCACATCACAGGAGAGTGAACTGCCTGTCAGAAATCATAGCATGTAAGCTGTCTTAACCGCGGCTTGTGTACTGTATCATCACTGTGTCTGTCACGTGACTCTGTTGCCGTTTTGGGGCTTGAACTGATGGTAAAACTAATGACATTATTAACTGTCTTGATTTTTACTTTGAAAGCTGAAGCTCGCGATTATGGTAAGGGACGTTACATTTCCGACGCATGCGTGTGGTGTTCGGCCAATCACAATGCACTGGGTCAGCTGGCCAATCAGAGCAGACTGCGCTTGTCAAAGGAGGGGGCTTTGTTGAAAACGATGTGTTTGAGAGAGGCGGGGCATAGAGGACCTACAATAATGTACAGTATTTGAAAAATAATGTGTTTTTTGAACATTAAAGCATGTCAACATATTCTGTTACACCAAATACACAAAATAATGATCTTTATAATAGCGTCATATGACCCCTTTAATCTTCCTTATGCGTAAAGGAGCAACCGTATCTAAAATTATAGAAAAGAGAGTCCATAGTTTCTGTTACATCATCAAGTAGTTCTGAGCTATTGGATATGCTGAGGAATTGAGATAAATCAGGAAGATTACTTACAAAGCAGTCTTTTGTGGTAGAAGTGATGGTTCTACTATACTTGTAACGACAGGGTGTCCGCGGGTCCTTAAAAAGTCTTAAAATGTCTTAAATTCGGATTCGATGGGTCTTAATTATTTTTGGTCTCATTACCGCTAAAATATCTTAAGTCTGACGGAGCTAATGACTGTTTACAATCATTGGACAGACCGAAGATGTTTTCTTCGTAAGTTACTGTGTCATCAGAGAGAACTGCAGTAAGTTAACAGAATACAGAATACAAGCTCGCGCTGAAGCTCACTCTGTTTGTCTCGAGACTTCAGAACAAATGAGCATAACAGCACACAAACTCAGAAGAAACACACTGAGGTAAAAAATTAAAATGTTTCGTTTATTCATAACATGATATAGTTAAATAACACCATGACAAGTGAGCTATTTTACTCAATATTCAAAAAATATATAAAAAATTCAAAACACCTACAGAGTGCAGGCATTACGTGAAGTCTAGCGCTCTGCCTGATCACTGCATGATTCAGTCTATTAAAATACATTCGGAATGATCACAAATTCAAGACATGGGGGCAGAAAATGTGTATATTTATACTCAAGTTCACACGGAAGAGTGCCTTTTTTATTCCAAAA
>NW_015505703.1:655325-657934 GCF_001515645.1 Sinocyclocheilus grahami
GTGATGGTTCTACCATACTTGTAACAAGGAGTTGAATTTAGTTTTAGCTATATGGAGTTTACACAAGACTAGATAATGATCTGAGATGTCATCGCTTGGCTGCATAATTTCAACATCAATTCCATGTGACACTATTAAATCTAGAGTATGATTTCGACAGGCCCTGACACATGTTGTCTAACCCAAATAGAGTTAAAAATGTCTATTAATGCTGATCCCATTGCATCCTTTTCATTATCAACATGGATATTAAAATCACCAACAATTAAAACTTTATCTGCAGCCAGCACTAACTCAAATAAATCAAATATATATCTTTAATAAATTCTGTATGGTGGCCTGTATACAGTAGCCAGTACAAACATCACAGAGGATTTATCATTAACACTTGTTTCTCTGGATAATGTTATATGTAGCACCATTACTTCAAATGAGTTATACTTGAAGCCCGCCCTCTGAGAAATACTGAAAATATTATTATAAATTGTAGCAACACTTTACCCTTTAGACGCAGCTCATGTTTATAACCGTAATCTTGGGGGGTAGACTCGTTTAAAATAATGTAATCATCATGTTTTAGCCAGGTTTCTGTCAAACAGCGCACATCTACGTTATGATCAGTGATCATATCATACATCAATTCCATGTGACACTATTAAATCTAGAGTATGATTTCGACAGGCCCTGACACATGTTGTCTAACCCAAATAGAGTTAAAAATGTCTATTAATGCTGATCCCATTGCATCCTTTTCATTATCAACATGGATATTAAAATCACCAACAATTAAAACTTTATCTGCAGCCAGCACTAACTCAAATAAATCAAATATATATCTTTAATAAATTCTGTATGGTGGCCTGTATACAGTAGCCAGTACAAACATCACAGAGGATTTATCATTAACACTTGTTTCTCTGGATAATGTTATATGTAGCACCATTACTTCAAATGAGTTATACTTGAAGCCCGCCCTCTGAGAAATACTGAAAATATTATTATAAATTGTAGCAACACTTTACCCTTTAGACGCAGCTCATGTTTATAACCGTAATCTTGGGGGGTAGACTCGTTTAAAATAATGTAATCATCATGTTTTAGCCAGGTTTCTGTCAAACAGCGCACATCTAAGTTATGATCAGTGATCATATCATTTACAAAAAGTGCTTTCGTAGAAAGGGACCTGATATTCAATAAGCCAAGCTTTATCATTCGTTTATCTGTATTACATCTGTTTTTTATTTGTTGAACAATTAAATTGTTACTCTTAAATTGGTTTGGACGTTTTTTGTATTTTCTAGTTCGGGGAACAGACACAGTCTCTATAGCTGGGTTGGGTACCGAAACCCGGTACCAATATGGCACCGGTACCTATGTAACCGGTATGTACTAGAACTGAATCCGAACTCAGATTTCGGTGCCTCATTTCGGTGCCATGCCTGAGCGATCGATTGAAATATTTGTCCTCTGGTTCTCCGAAATGGACGTAAGAAGCATCATCACTGGCACCGCACGTGAAAAATAATTTCCCCACTGAGAAAATGCACGTGAACTCAAGTCGGAAAGCTCTATGAAGCCCGCCCTCTGAGAAATACTGAAAATATTATTATAAATTGTAGCAACACTTTACCCTTTAGACGCAGCTCATGTTTATAACCGTAATCTTGGGGGGTAGACTCGTTTAAAATAATGTAATCATCATGTTTTAGCCAGGTTTCTGTCAAACAGCGCACATCTAAGTTATGATCAGTGATCATATCATTTACAAAAAGTGCTTTCGTAGAAAGGGACCTGATATTCAATAAGCCAAGCTTTATCATTCGTTTATCTGTATTACATCTGTTTTTTATTTGTTGAACAATTAAATTGTTACTCTTAAATTGGTTTGGACGTTTTTTGTATTTTCTAGTTCGGGGAACAGACACAGTCTCTATAGCTGGGTTGGGTACCGAAACCCGGTACCAATATGGCACCGGTACCTATGTAACCGGTATGTACTAGAACTGAATCCGAACTCAGATTTCGGTGCCTCATTTCGGTGCCATGCCTGAGCGATCGATTGAAATATTTGTCCTCTGGTTCTCCGAAATGGACGTAAGAAGCATCATCACTGGCACCGCACGTGAAAAATAATTTCCCCACTGAGAAAATGCACGTGAACTCAAGTCGGAAAGCTCTAATAATACAAATCCAACACGTCTTTGTAGTAACGAGAGTGTCACTGTTGTTTCCACTTTTTGACTTAAAAGCTCAATTCGGGAAATGAGAACATCCGAGGAGCGCGTGAATGCAGTAATTACGCTTGCTCTGATGGCAGCAGGTAGCCTTCCGTTAACTGCTAAACATGTTTAATTAAAATGCCTAAAGCTAAACCTCCCTTGTATTCACATTTCTAAACCTGTTGTCCAACAAAAGAGAAAAATATAACTCCACCACACTAGTCAAATGCTTCCTTTTGTGATCTGATGAGGTTTCTTGTCAGAGAATGAGGCAGAAAATATGTTCTATATGCTACTTTAAAAAGAATACATTGATTAGCAATAAATTAGGGTGACCATACGTCCTCTTTTCCCCGGACATGTCTTCTTGGTGCACCTACAAAAATGCGT
>NW_015505703.1:658547-691086 GCF_001515645.1 Sinocyclocheilus grahami
CATTTGCACTCTCTATTCTATTTCTATTCTAATGGCCAATCCATCATTTTTGGGGGGAATTTTTATTTATTTATTTTTTAATAAGTATCGGTTCAGGCACCATTTAGGCACCGGAACCATTTTAAAAGTATCGATTTGGCATCGGTATCGAAAAAAACCAAACGATACCCAACCCTACTCTGTAGTGTGATATCTAGGTGAAAGAATCTCTATGTGCTGAGAATTAACTGATTTCTGTGACGTGAGGTGGCTAGCAGATGGTCTGTTTAGCCAGTCTGTCTGCTTCCTGACCTGGGCCCCAGTTAGTCATGTGCAAATTCTAAGACTAAATGCCATATTTCTAGAGAGAAGAGTGGCACCACCCCTGGAGGGATGAAGACCATCTCTTTTCAACAGATCAGGTCTGCCCCAAAAACTCGTCCAATTGTCTATGAAACCTATGTTATTTTGCGGGCACCACTTAGACATCCAGCCATTGAGTGACGACAGTCTGCTATGTATCTCGTCACCACGGTAAGCAAGGGAGGGTACCAGAGCATATTATAGTGTCTGACATCATACTTGCAAGTTCACACACCTCTTTAATGTTATTTGGGAGAACCTGTTTGATGTTTTGATCGGAACGGAAGAGCAGTGTTTTGACCCGCGGCTATGCTGCCTTACAGTCACCCAGTTGCCCTGCTGCACGGGCTCTGCAACTGTAACCGACCAATGTACAGGACTCCCTGAGCTAGTCGCATCCAAAGCCATATCTACAGCCCTCACATTCTTACTATCCTCAATTAAAGTTTGGATGCGTGTCTCTAATTCTGAAATCTTCTCTGTCAGTCTAACTATTTCCCTGCATTTATCACATGTGAATCCCTCGTCGCCGACAGAGAGAGCTAAACTATACATGTGGCAAGCGGTGCAAACAACAATAGCAGGAGAAGAAGCCATTACTCACTGTGATTGATGAATGATTCTGACTTACCACTATTAACTTGATCTTTGGGGTCAAGTTATGTTTTTTTTAAGAGGCTTAATAACAGCCAGTTTGAAGGTTTTGGGGACATATCCTAATGACAATGACGAATTACTAATAGTAAGAAGAGGATCTATGACTTCTGGAAGCACCTCTTTTTGGAGCTTAGATGGAATAGGGTCTAGCATACATGTTGTTGGTTTCGATGATTTAACAAGTTTATAAAATTCTTCCTGTCCTATAGTAGAGAATGAGTGGAATTCATTCATTTTTGGATTCAGCATTTTTGAAAGAGTCAATGATTCAGTGAGCCATTCATAAAGACAGTCACTTGCTTCATTTATTGAATGAATCAGCCATTTGAACAAATCGGTTGTATCAATGATGGTTTAATTTCATATTTAAAAGTATCATTGCATTTTTCCCACATTTCATATTTGTATGTCAAAAAAAGTAAAACATTAATCTAATAACATTATTTAAGCATTTGCAATTTTGAGTCAATTAATTTATGGAACCACTTATCTTCATTAAACAGTCTGAGTAAATACATCTAAATGGGACTTTCGATGCAGCTTCTGTGTTTCCTCTGCAGTGGAAAGATTTAGTTTGTTGATACTGATTTCATTTGAATGGTAACAACCATATAGTGTCTTATTATTCTAACTTAATGTATTGATTAAATTTAAGATTTTGGCGTAAATGGTGACGTACATTTAATCAGGTTAGGAAAATATTGTCCTTCATAAAGTTAAAAAGTGTAACAGCAATCAATTTAAAGGGGTCATATGATGCGATTTCAATTTTTCCTTTCTCTTTGGAGTGTTACAAGCTCTTGGTGCATAAAGAAGATCTGTAAAGTTGCCAAGACTAAAGTCTCAAATCCAAAGAGATATTCTTTATAAAAGTTAAGAGTTAACCACGCCTACCTAAAATGGCTCGTTCTAACACACCCCCACATATCTACCTCACTATGTAGGAAGATTTGCATAATGCCGCCCAAATGTTCACGCAAAAAAAGGCGTAACTTTTATTCTCACTGTAGTATTGTTGCCGCTGCCGCCATGTCGTGACGACGCTGTGTGCTTCGTTGTGAAAGCGAAGCTACTTTGTTTGATCTTCCAAAAGAGGACGATATCCGGATATACGAAAGAGTCCAGCCCAGGGTCGTCACATGTGGTTGAATGTCCTTCATCCTTCGTCGAATCCGCCGGTTGCGCCTTTCTCAACCCCGCCGCCTCTGCTCACTCTAGCCCGGCCTCAGCTCACGCTAAGCCGCGGCTTCCGCTCATGCTAGGCCACCGTGTTTTTCGTTGTGAAAGCAAAACTACTTTGTTTGGTCTTCCAAAAGAGGACACGACTACAAATCAGTGGTTAAGTTGTATTTACAACACTGTTCCAGAACAGTTTAACCCAAATATCCAGATGTGTGCAGCACATTTTATGGAGGACTGTTTACTGATCCTGGGAGAGTAGACTACAATGCCGGCAGTTCTGACACAGACTGTAAGTACGTTTTCATTTTAAGGATTTGCCACTGATGATTCAAATGCGAGTTTTGGGCAGTGTAGAGTAGCACTTGTTGTTTTTCATTTCTCCTATCACAAATACAGACAGGGTTTTATGTTTACGAGGTGCGATGCAACACATAAAAAGACAGTATAAGTCATTATAATCATATAATTATGTCCCCCACTGGATGCAACAAATGCCTCGTTTGTAATGGGTTTTCATGTTTTTGTCTCGTTGCTCCGGCCGGGACACGGCATCAACAGTATGGTGAGGGGTGTAACATTTCCATCACACGCTTGAGGTATTCGGCCAATCACAGCACACCTCGCTTTTCAGACCGATGAGCTTTGTAAAAATCAACGAAGGAGAAACAATGTACAGTATGTGGAAAATGTGTTTTTCTAACTTTAAAACGCATAAACACATTTCATTACACCAAATACACAAAATAATGTTCTTTTTAGCAGCATCATATGACCCCTTTAAGGCAAATATGCGGATTAAAGTAATACCTGATAGAGCACTGATGAGACCTTTGCTTCAGAATAAATTACATTTACGCCAAAAGAAAAAAGAACCACCTTTTTTCCCCCCCGTACAAGTAACTTTTTTTACTCGGTCAAGTGAATGACTGATTTACTTGTCCGAAGGAAAAGCACATGTCAAAGCTTAATGTCGAGCCCTGCTGGGGTTATGTTTGTTTTCTTCTAAAAGAGATGAAAAGTAATCTGATCTAGCAATTTGTAATACTTTTCTGTAGGATAGGGTACTTTCCCGCCATGCAACACGAAATACCTCTAGTTTTGTTTTCCTCCAGCTGCACTCCATTTTCCGGGCTGCTCTCTTTAGGGTGCGGGTGTGTTCATTATACCACAGTGTCAAACTGTTTTCCTTAATCTTCTTTAAGCATAAAGGAACAACCGTATCTAAAATGCTAGAAAAGAGAGAGTCCATAGTTTCTGTTACATCAAGTTTTTCTGAGCTATTGGATATGCTGAGGAATTGAGATAAACCAGGAAGATTACTTACAAAGCAGTCTTTTGTGGTAGACGTGATGGTTCTACCATACTTGTAACAAGGAGTTGAATTTAGTTTTAGCTATATGGAGTTTACACAAGACTAGACAATGATCTGAGATGTCATCGCTTTGCTGCATAATTTCAACACTGTTAACATCAGTTCCATGTAACAGTATTAAATCTAGAGTATGATTTCGACAATGAGTAGGACCTGACACGTGTTGTCTAACCCCAAAAGAGCTCAGAATGTCTAGAAATGCTGATCACAATGCATTTTTATCATTATCAACATGGATATTAAAATCACCAACAATTAAGACTTTATCTGCAGCTAGCACTAATTCAGATAGAAAATCAGCAAATTCTTTATTAAAGTCTGTAAGAGAAATAAAGTGTAAGAGAAAGAGTGTAAATTGCACAGCATTTTGGTTGGTAACCTTTCAGATGTTCACATGTAGCCTATTTGGCTTGACTAGGCCTTATTGGCTCTTTGTAAAACCCTATACCTTCTACTCTCTCTTCATATCTACTTTTAATAATTATTTGTTTCTGTTTTTTAGACATGCCCTGTGGAGGCGAGTTCAAGCAGTAGTAACTCCCTTCTTGGCGCAACTTGTTTCAATTATTGACCGTGACTGCAATCTAGACCTCTTGCTGGATAGAAACTCTGAAGAATCTTTGAAGAAACTGTGGTTGGACGTTTTTGGAGATTTCAAGTTACTAAATGTTCCTTACACAAGAGTGAAAAGCAAGTATGTAATTATATGATTTCAAGATGCATTTTGTAAGCCATTGGGCCCAAAACATACTCTATGCAAGTACGCTAATGCTCCTAGTTTTACATGCTTGATTGTACTATGTGTCTGACAGGAATTCATAATGCAAAGCAAATATGCATTGTATTCTCAGCATTGCTGCTCAGTCAGTTTTTTTCTTTAAGGTCAACTACTGACATTTATGAGCAACAGTTCAAGGAGAATCCTTGTGAGCAAGTTAATCAACTGGTTTATAGTTAGCTACCCAAATGATAACATTAATGGCAATGAACGTTATGATAACTCAAATTCTCCCCAAGAATGGAAAGCAAAAGCATGTTATGTAAATCAAAATCATACACTAACAATGCGTTTTCTAAGCATTCATGTCTACATTAGCAGAATGTCATTGTTGTAACTGAAAACGCTATGTTTTATAGTTCAGAGATGAAGACAATCTTGGTTCAGAACTACATTGCAATTGACAGGAGCATGGGTTGCACCTTGCCTTTCAGCTGGAGGATTAAAGATTATCTTGAGGAACTCTGGGTGCATGCTTTGCAGCGAGAAGGTATTTTAAACAACTTCTTCCCTTGCTATTTTTTTAATGAGCAATCAGTCTTAAATCAGGTTAGTTCTCTTGAAGAGTTCCTTTTTTCATTTTCCTTTAACTTTGTTGTTGTTGTTGTTTACAGAGGAAAATGTAAACAATAAATGATGTATTTGTACTTTCAACAGGACACACTATAAAGCAATTTGAAGAGATCTTTTGGAAGACGCCCTTGGGCAGGTACATCTCTGAAGCAACTCAAGAGATGCAGATGGAGTTTTTCCACAGGTATCTCCAAGATTTCATCTCCATAACCATGAATGTAACATCAGAGGTGGATCTCAAGGTGAGAGTCAGACACTTTCAAAGCTAGATTTCTACCCATCATTTGCACATCCAAGCACACTTGTTCATGTGTGGTTTTTACCTTTTACTGTAGCTCTTACGGGGAGCCCTTACTTGTGGTGTACATGAGCTTAGAGGCAGTCAGGAAGCACATGAGAGTGAAGTCATTTCTCTGGCATGGGTTCATGCTGCCTACCACCATTTCAAGAACAGAATACAGAACCTCTACAGGATGATCAGTATAGAGCCTCAGATTGCTCAGATGCTAATTGATAACAGATATGCCAGAGAGGGCATAGAATTGGTAATTGCTTTCAACTTTCTTCTGCTGCCTAAGTTTGCATGAAAATATTTATTACAGTCATTGTTTACTTCCCTCTGACCACTTTTCTGTTTCTCAGGTGTTAGATATGTATGCTGCTGTGGCCTGTATTGAATATCTGGAGCCCCAGACTCTAGATGGAGATGTTCAGAGTCTGGCCTGGCTTAGACGTGTAAAAAAACTACAGGTGCCAATTGAGCTGGTCTGCTGTGAGGAGAGCCTACGCCACTATGGAGAGAAAAGAAAACAGATGGTCACCCACATCCAGTGAGTTTTGAGCTCTAAAACAGGGTTTCCGCGGGGTCTTATAAAGTCTTAAGTCTTAAATTTAGTATCAAATTTAAGGCCTTAAAAAGTCTTAAATTGTACAAGAAAGTCTTAATTGTGGTTTCAAGAGGTCTTAAATTTGGGGACAGAAAGACCAGAATTGCGATATGGCTGAATGTGACGATTAAACTTCAAAAGGCTATGATTTCATTAAATAAACAAGAGCTCTGCATGTTCAGAGTCCGGTGCTGCGCTGCTTTGTGTTCTGCCGTTACCGGGAAAACAGTTATATTTCTACCAAACGCTCCACCTGCTGGCAGAGAATGAATGAGCATTTTCAATAAAACTGTTGTTTTGTTCTGAGTTCAGACCAATGCGAAATTCGACCCATGTTTTTACCCTGCAAACACGCAGAGCTTTTAATGTGAACTGGTGGATCGATAAGAAGGCAATGCATTATAAAAATCTAAACATAGCGGTGTGCAAGGATGTTCAAAGATTCTATAAGGATGTTTAAATTACCAGAGACACTTTATTCTGCAAATATTGCATTGATTTTAAAGAAAGATAAAGATAGTACAGACCCCTCCTCTTACAGACCCATTTCCCTTCTTGGTAGTGATGTTAAGATATTTACTAAAATTTTAGCAAATAGGCTAAGTAAATGTATTGGCTCAATAATACACGAAGATCAAACTGGTTTTATTCCCGGGAGATTTTCTTTTCATAATGTATGCAGACTTATGAATGTTGTGTACAGAAATAAAGGCAAACATGATAAAATAGCCATTCTAGCCCTGGATGCCCATAAGGCATTTGACCGGGTGGAATGGACTTATATCTTAAGTACTATAGAAGAATTTGGTATGGGACAAAATTTTTCTTCGTGGATTAAGATGCTGTACCTTTGCCCTTCTGCCTCAGTTCTCACAAGCAATAATAGGTCCCCTCCTTTTCTCCTTCATCGTGGTACCCGCCAGGGCTGTCCACTGAGTCCTTTACTTTTTGCTATCGCTATGGAACCTTTAGCAATAAGTATAAGAAATCACTCGCATATATCTCCTGTTATTATGGGAGATGTAAAACATCAGATCTCTCTATATGCGGACGATGTTCTTCTTTTTCTTTTAGAGCCAGAAAGATCCTTGTCCTTTCTGTTTGATCTTATTAGAGAGTTTGGTGCCCTTTCCGGATACACCGTTAACTGGCAGAAAAGTGAATTTATGCCATTATATGATAATATAGGTTCAGGTTTTATTAATAGTCTCCCTTTTAAAACTGTAAGCGAATTAAAATATATTGGTATCACTGTCCCTAGACATTATAAAAGCGTGTATGAAACAAACGACAAGGTCATGATAGATAAACTGAAGAAGAATATAGAGACTTGGCGAGTACTCCCTTTATTGGTCGATTGGTCGTGTTAATGCAATCAAAATGGTTACTTTACCTAGATTTCTTTATCTGTTTCAAAACGTTCCTATCTTTTTAACCCAGTCATTCTTTAAAACACTTGATACTGTGATCATGCCGTTTATCTGGGGATATAGAGCTCATCGTATATCTAAAGCGCATATTTGTAAAACAAAAGAGGTAGGAGGCCTAGGTCTTCCATGTTTTCAGCATTACTACTGGGCAGCCAACCTAAGGGCATTAATGTATTGGTGGATTGCATGCCCCGGGAAATCGAACGCTACCATTCCTGCTTGGCTGGCTATTGAACGGGATATGCAGGAATCCTCCCTCCCTGCTTTACTCTTTGCAGAAAACAGACCTATCAGAACACTGAAGAAATGTAACCCTATTGTTGTAAATTCTCTTAAGATTTGGTATCAGCTCAGAAAAATATTTAAACTCCCTCAGACCTGCTCACTTACCCCTATTGCTTGCAATCATGCATTCCTTCCATCACAGTCGGATAGAACTTTTTTAGCATGGAAAGAGAAAGGAGTTCTGTCTATAGGAGATTTATGTATAGATAATGTATTTGCTTCTTTTGCTCAGCTTAGACAAAAATTTGAGCTACCTTCCTCTAATTTTTTCAGGTATTTACAAGTACGGAATTATGTTAAAAGTAATATCTCTAATTTTGAAGTTTACAAGTCCCCTGAATATCTTTATTTATTTATGACCTCTGAACTCGACTCAAAGGGTCTTGTTTCTAAATATGTTGAATATTTTAATGATTTTAGAACTCCTTATACTTAAAGATGTCTTGGGAAAAGGACTTGGGGATAGATATTTCAGAAGATAATTGGACTAAGGCCCTCCAAGGTATTAGGTCTTGCGCCGTCAACTCTAATTTTCAGTTGATTCAGTACAAAGTTGTCCATAGATTGCACTACTCCCGTACCAAATTACATTCCATATATCCCTCTGTGTCACCTTTATGTCTCAAATGCAAGTCCAATGAGGGTACACTGGCTCATTTATTTTGGCTCTGCCCAAAAATGTGTACATTTTGGACTGAGGTTTTTTCTTTCTACTCAAAGGTACTCAAGATTGATTTTCCTCATGACCCTCTTATTGCAATATTAGGCTGGGACCCCTTCTTAGAGAAGTATAGTTTCAGTCAGATCCAAACAGTTAAATATGGGATGACTATACCAAAAAAGAAAATTTTGTTGATGTGGAACAAAGAGTCTGCGCCTAAATTTGAAACTTGGCTTACAGAGCTCAGTAATGTGTTACATATGGAAAAAATTAGATACGAGATTGCGGGTAAACCAAAGAGATTCGTACAGATTTGGAAGCCCTTCTTGGAATATTTTGAAGGTGACCCATGATAACTGAATTTAACCCTTTTCTTTATGTAGGGTGGTTAATTTAGTAAAATAGCAGTGTGTAACAAATATATATTTCCATAATTGGGTATTTATTGGTATAGGAAGGAATAACCAAAGGAATTGTTTTTTTTTGTTTTTTTTGTGTATATTTAGAGACGGCTGTATGTGCTCTTGTATAGATACACAAGTATGAACGATGTATGTTTATGGAGATGTATATGTATACTATATGTGGGTGTATGTATATATGCATGATTACATTGATTAGTGTCATTAGGGGGTTTTTTTCTTCTTATTTTTCCTTTGATTTGCTGGCATGGGGGGGGGGTTGGGGGATTGTTCTCTAAAATGTGAAAAGCTTAAAATAAAATATTTTTTAAAAAACGGTGTGCGATATATATGGTCTGCGATAATATCCTAATTGTTGTTTTAACGATGTGCAATTTGATATTATGAGTATATCGTGAAAAGCAAACACAAAACACACCTACAGAGTGCACGCATAAGTGCAAGCAAAGCAGGGTTGAGCCTGGTCAGTACCTGGATGGGAGACCTCCTGGGAAAACTAGGTTGCTACTGGAAGAGGTGTTAGTGAGACCAGCAGGGGGTGCTCACCCTGTGGTCTGTGTGGGTCCTAATGCCCTAGTGTAGTGACAGGGACACTATACTGACAAAAAGCACCGTCTTTCGGATGAGACGTTAAACCGAGGTCCTGACTATCTGTGGTCATTAAAAATCCCAGGATGTCCTTCGAAAAAGAGTAGGGGTGTAACCCCGGCTTCCTGGCCAAATTCGCCCATTGGCCTCTGACCATCATGGCCTCCTAACCATCCTCATATCTGCTGATTGGCTTCATCACTCTGTCTCCTCTCCACCAATAAGCTGGTGTGTGGTGGGCGTTCTGGCGCAATATGGCTGCCGTCGCATCATCCAGGTGGATGCTGCACACTGGTGGTGGTTGAGGAGATTCCCCCCTTCTATGTAAAGCGCTTTGAGTGCCCAGAAAAGCGCTATATAAATGTAAGGAATTATTATTTATTAAGGAATTCTTACAACTGTTGCAGCCATTAAAATAGTTCAGTTGTAGTTGTTTTTAATGGCAAAGTGATTACTAGTTTATTAATAAATAGTTAAAATGGTTGCTTTGCGGCAAGCTATTGGCGCTTTTCCACTGCATGGTACGGCACGGTACAGCTCGGTACGGTTCACTTTTGGGGGGTTTTCCACTGGGTACAGTACCTGGTACTTGGTACTTTTTTTAGTACCACCTCAGTTGAGGTTCCAAGTGAACCGTACCGTTACCAAAATGTGATGTGTAAACTCTGCTGATCACGGATTGGCCGGAGAGAATCGTCACTACTGAACTAGCGACACAAACACAACAGAACCGCTAGATTTAAATCAGCACAGCCAGCGAAGGATCGAACGCAACTGTTTTGAACAAGCGCACCTTTTTTAACAACCAAAAAGTGTCTGTTTCGATGTCTGTTGAGGAAGTACAGACGTTCCTCTTGTTGATAGCAGAGGAGCGGATCCAGCGAGAGCTTGATGGGGCGCGGAATGAAAACGTTTTTCAGGAGTCGCAGAAATAGAGGTGGCGCAACTATAACGACATGTGAATAATCCCGCCCACTCTAAAGCGGTACTGAACTGCAGTGGAAACGCAAACCAAGCTGAGCCGTGCCATGTCGTACCGTACTGAGCCATGCCGAGCAGAGTCGTACCACGCAGTGTAAAAGCGCCATATATGAGTGCCTAGCTAGCCTATATATTAAAGGCTCATTATGGTTTAGGATTTAAGTAATTAAATTAAGCACATCTTTTCCATCACCTTAAAGGGATACTTCATCCAAAAATGAAAATTCTGTCATTAATTACTCACCCTCATGTCATTCCAAGCCCGTAAGACCTTTATTCATTTTCGGAACATGAATTAAGGTATTTTTGATGAAATCCGAGAGCTTTCTGACCCTGCATAGACAGCAACGCAACTGAATCATTCCCAGGCCCAGAAAGGTAGTGAGGACATTGTTAAAATAGTCCACGTCACATCAGTGGTTCAACTATAATACTTTTTGTGTGAAAAGAAAACTAAAATAAGGACTTTATTCAATAATTTCTTCTTTTCCGGGTCAGTCTCTGGCGTGATTCACGAGAGTACCACGACGCATGTGTGTGCATTACTCTGCTTATAAACAAGGTGCAGCGCATGCGTCGTGGTACTCTTGTGAATGGCGGTGGAGACTGAAGCAGAAGAGAAGAACTTTTTGAATAAAGTTGTTGTTTTTTATTTCTTTGCCCACAAAAAGTATTCTCGTAGCTTCATAAAATTATGGTTGAACCACTGATGTCACATGGAATATTTTAACAATGTCCTTTCTGGGCCTGGGAATGTTTCAGTTGCATTGCTATCTGTGCAGGGCCAGAAAGCTATCGGATTTTATCAAAAATATCTTAATTTGTGTTCCGAAGATGAACACAACACCCGTCTTACGGGTTTGGAACAACATGAGGGTGAGTAATTAATGACAGAATTTGAATTTTTGGGTGAACTATCCCTTTAATTGATGGATGTCTAAAATATAAAAAGAAGGAGAAGCTGGGCTTAGGGGCGTAAATAAGTCGGGCCTGTCAGGCTCAGGCTGAAATGCTGGGCTCTACCTCATTGCCCATAGAAATATTCAAGGTCCCCATCATTGTTGGTTAATATGTTCCATAACATGCTACATGTTATACCTCTGGTACATCTGCTGTAATGATTTTATTTAATTAAAAAAAAATTTTTTTTTTTACATTCAATACACCCCGTTTCTGTACATTAAATTCCCTGACATTTTAAGAGCTGAATTTTTTTTGGGATTCCCATTCTTTTTAACCAATTAATTTGCATGACTTTTACAGTCGTTCTTAATTTAATTGATCAGGATTAAGCAAAGGGTCTTGTTTGTTGATCAGGATTAAGCAAAGGGTCTTGCAAAGGATTAAGCATATGGATTTCAAATAATATTTTACTCTCAATTTCTACTCAAAATGTTTTAGAGCATAATTAGAAATGTCTATATTAATCATAAAAATGTCCATGGAATTTGAAGATTTTATTAATTTACATGATTTTTTCAGAGTCTAGAAATAATACTTTTAGAATTAGTCTAACTCGTACTGTATATCTTGGTTGAGAAGTCCTGCTCTATATTGCATTACATTGATATAATTGCCTACAGTTCAGTTTAAAAAGCAGGTCATCTAACCTAATGCTGCTGTAATTACCTCATATGTTGTTTTTGTGTGAGTTTGTTTGTATGATTTTGTGCACTATTCTATTCTGAATTTCACTTATATTTAAATTGTCCGTAGATTCCGATTTGAATTACAATTCTTGTATCCTGTTTGCTACTTCATTTCCAATTCAGAAATTAAATGAGTATAATCGTTTAAAATTCTCAAGTTCATTCTCAATTCAGACCTGAATGGCACACAACCTTGTCCCCAGTGCTGGCTTGGCTGCTAATCAAACTCTATTTACTGTATTGTGTAGTTATCAATATTATAATTTATTATCAATTACATCATTTGCTTATTAATATTCAGACATGGCTGGCGTCGCATTTGTTCTCTGGCCTTGTTTGTCGAGCACATGCTGCTGGGTGTTGGAGATGTGAGGTTGAAACTCAGGCCACTAGTTGTGGAACACACTCGACGTCTAGCACAAGTGAGTCAACTCTGTCCATTTCCTTGAAAATAATTCCTTGAACCGTTTCATTTCTGCTTATCAACACTCTCACAAATCTCTTTGCTAAAGGTCTTAGAGCAGGACTCAAACCTCAAAAAGAGGCATCCGTTTGAGGCAGTGATCACCATACTCAAAGCCTGCAAAGATGGAGCATCTCAAAGCATTTTCAGGTATGATTTTTTAAAATTAGTTATATTTTCTTTAATCAAAGGGTTCAGTAAAATGCTATTAAAGGATTGTGGTGACTTGTTACTGTTTGTTTACACAGGTTTGGCATTCAACTTTGTCCAGTGTGCATGGGAGACCCTCAGGACCCTTTGAGTCTGCCCTGTGACCATATCTACTGCCTAACCTGTATCAAACAGTGGCTGGTGCCTGGCCAGATGCACTGCCCTCTGTGTGTACAGGAAGTGCCTGATGGCTTTGATCTCAAGGCCTCTGATGAAATACGGTACTCTGCAGTTTTTTGGGGGATGAATAGTTGTGCTTTATCTCTCTGTTTGTCTGTCTGTCTCTCTCTCTCTATCAGTCTAAAATATTATGTGCTTATTTTGGTCATTAGGGATCTCATTAGTCAAAATGCGTTGTTCAGAATACGATGCAATGCTTTCTTCATTGATCTGGTCACCACTGTGTGCTTCAAGGACAACACTCCTCCCAGCAGAGACATCATCCTCCACCTGTTGTCCCTCCTGATGGTAGAGTCCTGCTCACTCCCTCAGATCAGAGGTATGTCCGTTTATTAAGTATGGAGATCTAGATTTTGTTTAGAATGAATAAATGACAAGAACGTTGTTCCCCATCCTCTCAGGGCGAGACCGGAGGTTCTTGACTAAGGCTCTTTCTCCCTTTGATGACTCTGTCGATAAAAATCCAGTGGTGCGTTCAGTGGTGCTAAAACTCCTGCTCAAGTACAGGTAAGCGCAGGGCTTCTAACAGCTCACAGCACACTCTTCTTAAACATTTATGAATATAATAGTTTTTGTTTTTTCCTCTTTCAGCTTTGATGATGTCAAGAACTATCTTCAGCAACATCTGACAGAAGTTGAGCAAAGCAACATCATTGAGGAGACTGATAAAACCGAGCTTTATTCCTTGTACATAAACTGTTTAGAGGTGTGTATATCACTGCCCTGACCAACTCGCATTCACCTGCCATGTTTTATGGCTTAGTTTTTGAAGTTTATGACATTAAATATTTTTGATGATATAAATAACTGCATATCTACTGTGAAAATATTGAATGCTGATTAAGGCTAGTTTATAATTTTCTGCTGAAGCATACCATCTTAACTTACTCTTACTTTAAGTAAATAAAATTACATGTTACTTTCTCAAGAATTAGTGTTAAAATACCCTTATGTGCTGTATGTTTAAAAAAATTTGAATGAACAGTATGTTGCTCCTGTGTCTGCAGGACTCAATGTATGATCGAACACAGTGGCATTCTGTGGCGGAGCAGCAGGCCTGTTTACAGGAGGAAACTCATTTTCTACTGGAGTTCCTTCACTCTGATGCTGTGTCTACACACACTGCATCTATAGAGCACCTGCAGCGCATGGCCAGAGTTCGACTGTGCCTGGATATGGCTGCTGGCCTGCTAATGAATAGATTGACAAGTGCTGGTAATTTTAAAAAGCCTTTAGTGCTTGTGCTTATGCTTTAGTGCGTGACATGATATCATGAAACCTGACAGAACATGTCCAAGTTACATTTCACCCCAAAAAAATTTTTTAAATGTGCACACAGAAAACAAACCTTATTTTAGGAACTTACTTTTTTTTTTTTTTGTTATTTTCTGTATTTCTCCCCAGTTTTGAAACATTATTGCAACAGTTCATGAAATATGAATTATGACCTTAGAATGGTTTCATGAGATTCACCCAAAAACAACAAATAAAGAGTTGAAAAAAATGTCTGTATTATTTAAAATTAATAATTTTTCTGTTGATATTGATGTTGTTTTCCTCATTTTAGGTGTACACGATGATCCTTCAGCTTTTATCCCAGCGTTTTTGGACAGTGTGGTTGATCTATGCTGCCAGAGCAGGAATGACTGGTACAGGATTTACCTCATCCGAAAGATCTGCAGTCTTCATGGGGTTGAATATGTCCAGAAACTTCTGCCACAGGAAGGGTTCAAGTGGCTGTTTCCTCAGGAGATTCTTGAGTCGGTGGGTTTTAGTTGAATTAACTTATCCTGACATGAGTGTAAGGGAAACAGGTCAATTTAGCTCAAAGGGAATCATTTAAGATTTTAAAGGGAACTCCACCAATAATATGTAAGGGAATTAGGACAGAATCACTGTTTTACGGCTGATCACTGAGACGGCCAGCGAGTCATTGAACATGACATATGAATTCTGCAATGGATATTTATATCCAAAATATAGTGAAAACATTATTAATTAGCACGGTAACAAGGTTGGCAGTTTAAGACATTAACTTGTGAGCACAAAACAAAAGATAGAAAGAGAGAAAGTGAGGAAATAATTAGTTTAAGAGAATGAAAATGTGAAATCCCAAGTTTACAGCAATATGTGCAATTGCATAGATCTGAACAACCATCAATCACTTAATTAACCCTCACATTGAGTTCCTCAATGAGGTTAAAATATATAGTAAATGCACCAGTTCAGCTAGGATCTGGAGGTACTTGCTTTCTTGTGTGCGGGGTTTCCTTCCTTGTCTGGTTGCCGAAAGGGGTTTCCCGAGGTTGCTGATTGGCTGGAGGTTCAGTCTTGGGAAGCCAGTGATTGGGCGTTTGCTGGCGACGCGGAGCTGTGGTCTGCAGTTGAAGTTTATACGGCACTCTTTCGGAGATGCGGCGTTAGGCAAACTTAACTCAAAACGCGAAGCTCTCAACGGAAAATAAAATAAACTAAAGAAATAGCAATAGAAGTAAAGTTTGACGAGACTAGGTGGCGTTTCTCCTCATGGTTTTGGAGGAGATGGCGTGTAAGCCAGAGCACGCTCAAAAGCTAAAGAAGCATGGCTAGAAGTGAAAAGCTAAAAGCCGCATGGCTAAAAGCTAGACAAAAAAAAAAGCTAAAAGCAAGACACAAAAAGCAAAGTTTGATGGTGTGCTGAGTATTTAAACCGAATTGTCAATAAGTGTTCTTTTGTTTTAATGTTGAAAGCTGTTCTGTGAAAGAGTTGGTCAGGCTTGCTTTAGACTGGCTAGGGTCTGATTTATGACATCCTGTTGTCTTGGGCCTCTGTGGAATTTGGACTCCTCGTGCCTCAACCATGTTTTGACCAAATCTTAGATTGTCTGATTCGGTCTGATATCCTACATGAGTGACATGAGTTATTTTTTAATTTGTAAGTTTATTTCTTTCAGAATCAAGATGACAGTCAAATTGACCAGTATCTAGCATGTGGAATGGACTACAAAACTATTCGAGATGCAGTAGCCAAAGGCATACTAGATTGCAACATGAACGGAATACAGAAAGCTATTAAGGTATTTGTTTGCTTCTTTACACGCACACACACACACACACACACATATATATATATATACGCATATACTTGTTTCCATTTTTGTGGGGACATTCCATAGACGTAATGGTTTTTATACTGTACAAACTATTTTCTATCTCCTTACCCTAACCTTACCCCTAAACCTGCCTATAGACCATACCAGAGTGCATCTGTGTGGCATTTGTGTGGCAGTGACCAGGGTCAGTCAAAAATTCAAGAGGGGTAAAAAAATCTCCTGCACAAGTAAATTAAATCTATTACAGCTGTTACTATTAAAGAGCCATGTAAGATGCAGATTCTGTTGTTCAACACCTTTGCAATGTAATGATGGCTGATTGTTGATGTTGATCATTTTAATGGTAACTGTCAATAGTATTCTGATTGAAGAAATTGGTTAAGTTCAAGTAACTTTAAGTTTGACATAAAATGCAACAGATACATTTAATAAGGTAATTATAAACATTGTTATATTTTGCCACTTAATGGAAAAGTTCATTTCTGACCCTGCTTGTGACCATTAACCGATTCAGTTCAGTCACTTGTGAAGCTCCAGTTGGGATAGGATGCCTCATTAGATAGAAACAAGGGAGTTCACTAGCTTGTAGATATCATATCCACTACACGAACACTGTAATTAAATTTAATAAAATATGCAATCAAATACTTGCCATTTCTCTTCCTCAATTTTGTTAAACTGCTACAAAACATCCTTGTCTGAAGGATTGCAACTGCACACCCATGAAGAAAGCTGTTTATCTGCTACTGGCTTTGTTCAGAGAAGTCACCTCCCTGTACAGAAGTGGAAACCCCAACATGCACCCTAAAGCTGAGGTAAAAACACAATATGCTACACAACAATTATATATAATAAGCCATATTTTCTTTATTCTATTTTTTTAATAAATGTATATTACTCCTGTATGTCTGATATTCATGTTGTTTTCTGTAGCAATGTGCTGGCCTTGAAGATTTTATCAGAAGCTCAGATGTCTTCATCAATAATGAAATGAGAGCATTTGCTCAAGCGCTGGTGAAAAATAATCTGCGTGCTCTGCATGTACAACCACAGACGTCAGGCAGAGAATTTATGCTGTTAGAGGTCACAGTTCACATGGCTGCAGTCCTGCTGTGTGGAAATCTGCTTTTACTTCAGCCACTGCAGCGGCTGGCACTGTCCCCAAACAACATGATGGTATGAACCCTTCACGCTTCACATGGTGACTAGAATGTGTTTGAGTGTGATATTTTTATCATGTTCTCCTCACAGGCTTCTTTCATCCCAACTATGCCTGATGACATGTTGGCAATTGCCCAGCAGGCCATGGGACAACTTCAGTGGTATTGTGAGTGGATTCTGTGTATTGGTGCTGCTATAGAATTTGCCAGTCATGCAAAATTCAAGACCTATAAAAATTCAGTGCACCTGGAAACCCAGTGGTTAATATCTGACCTGAAATGCCATGTTAAATCATGTTACCCTGTCCTAGGTCATGTTAATGCAGTGATTAATAAATAGAACTTAATTATCAGAACGTTGTTATGTATAGGATAATATATTTGACATTTTTGCCTGGGTCTTGTTATATTGAGTAAATAACAGTAAGAACAATAATAAATGTATGCCCATCTATTTTTTTACTTCTTTTCCTAATCTCTGGTGTCTCTTTGTGTTTGAAAGTCTGCCCTAATGGTCATCCATGCACTGTTGGTGAGGTATGGTCATGTGACTTAAGTCCTATGATTTGTCTTAACACTGCATTACTGATACATTAATGTGTAGAATTAGATTAGATTCTTCTTAAAATTAAAAAAAAATGTTTTCTTCATGTATGTTTCCAGTGTGGTCGACCCATGGAGGTTGGTCGGTGTCCGGACTGTAATGCACCAATAGGTGGCACCAACCACAATCCTGTTCAAGGCTTCCAAGCCATGCAGATACAGTGAGTTACTCCTGCAGTGAATGCTTGTTCTTCCTCTTTTATTCCTTGAAAGTTAAAGTGCATTAATATATGAAGACATTAACTAAGAAATTAATAATTGTTGTAGAAGTATTATTTAATGTAAAATATTGTATAAGTAATGTTAACATAAAACTTTATGGTAAAGTTTTTCTGAACTATAAAAAATTTGCATTTTAATAAAAATTTAGGTTTATTTTACATTATTGACTTGCACACTATACTTTCCTTCTTGTCATTCCTTACATAAGTGACTGCTGTTGATCCAGGTTTGACTAAGACTTTTCTTGATTTTAAATTTAGCAGTTTATTATCCATAATAATGATTTGTATAGATGCGGTTTGTTTGTTTTTTATGCTCAATAAGCCTTGTTGAATTGTTGCTGTAGATTTGCTTTAGAGGTAATTGTTTTAATCAATTTGAGGCAATTGTTCCTCTTTGCAGAGGGGACCGTACTCAGTCGGGACACATTCTGGGTGATGCACAGCGGCGTGACCAACCTGACATGCAGGACACTAAGAATATGTCACCTGCCCCCTTCGCTCTTCTCAGACTGCTCACACACGTGTCCATGCTGCTGGGAGGTCAAAACAATCCACAGGTCTTACATTCTTTCTGCCTGCTGTGGTTTTCATTTTGTTATATACAGTGGGTACGCAAAGTATTCAGACCCCCTTACATTTTTCACTCTTTGTTATATTGCAGCCATTTGCTAAAATCATTTAAGTTATTTTTTTTTCCTCATTAATGTACACACAGCACCCCATATTGACAGAAAAACACAGAATTGTTGACATTTTTGCAGATTTATTAAAAAAGAAAAACTGAAATATCACATGGTCCTAAGTATTCAGACCCTTTGCTCAGTATTTAGTAGAAGCACCCTTTTGATCGAATACAGCCATGAGTCTTATATATATATATATATAATAAATGTGTGGCCTAATGGTTAGAGAGTTGGACTTAGGCCTGTCACAATAATCAATATATTGACTTATCACACAATATACTGTATGTACATGACCTCAATTTTTGGTGACGCAATGTATTGCCCATTAAATTTACATCAAAATTAATGTCACCATGTTTTTTGCATTCTACTTGCACCAGTGTCTTTTGCTGCTTCTCGTACATAACGTGGTGTAGTTGGTGCTAGTTCAAATTTAAAAAATGCTTCTACAAAAAAGTTTCATCTGCAGATATGGCCTTGTTTAGGGATCTGTGCCTTTGTGCATATGGACATCTGACTGCTAAGTAGGGATTTTGTTTTTCAGCAGTACAGTGCACCCTTAATTTACAGAGAAAAGAAGGTCCGGGAAAAATGTTGTGGCAGGAGAAGAAAACGACAGACACAGTGGGTGTGGCGTCAGCCCTCGGAGAGGCTTTTATTTAACAGAAAATAAACATAAAATGTCCAAAACGGGGAATAAAGTGTCCAAAGGGGAAGAAGTGTTCAAAATAAACAGGGGATCTGGTGTCCTTGTTGTGCCGGGGAATTGTGAAGAAAGGGCAGTGTTCAGGAAGGAGGGGTCCAGGTAGGGGGCGGAGTCCAGCGGGCTCATAAGCTCCCCTCTCTGATCCGAGGCTGGAGGGGCGGCGGCTTAGTCACAGCGGCTCATCGTCCCTAGCCCACGCCCCACGGCGCTTGGGGGGGGGAAATAACGGCCTGGCATCCAGGCCCGTCGACCGCATCATGGGTGCGGTTCCATTCTGGACAGCAGGTCCGACAGCTTGCGTTTCTGGCGGCGTGGGAATCCCTCTACGCTCCCCTCCTGGACCCACGAGGACACCAGCGTGCATGCACGGGGAAAGAGATCGATCTCTCGAGGAGAGGCGCACTCGGCTTATAACAGTGGCGGTGACGAGGCTCCATTTACTTCAGGTGTGCCTCATCACGCACCGCCAGACCTGGCTGTTTCTGCGCCCCTCTCTCACACACCGTCTCCTGTCGGGAGCCTGGTGAAGGGCGGCGATTAAGGGATGGGGTGATGATGATAATTAGGGGGAGGCAGCCAATCCGTCACATTCTGTAGATGGAAAAATCTCCATACAAGTTATTTGTGATTTTTTATTTCTTTTTTTCTACTTGTTACTTTGCACTTTTTGTTAGAAAATGTTTATTTACTTATTTATTACATTTTTTTTAAGGTATCTAATATTTTGATACTTCATTTCCATGATCTAAATATTCTTAAGAATTAAAAGTTTTGTTGTCATTTGAAAGTATGTTGGCCTTCTTGCATTATAATGCTTTTATATTATGATTATATATTCAGTGGCATAAAATGGTCTTAAAATGACAATAATATTGTTTATCGCAATTATTTCTGGGTCAATATATCGCACAACAAAAAGTCGTTATCGTGACAGGCCTAGTCGGACTTGTAACTTGTAAGTCATGGGTTTGAGCCTCTGTACCGGCAGGGATTGAAGGTGGAGGGAGTGAATGACCAGCACTCTCTTCCACTCTCAATACCACAACTGAGGTGAGACCCTTGTGCGATTTATTTATTTTAATAAACTACTTCAAAATGTTGTGAAAAGTCAAAGTTTTAGGTTGACTCATATAGCAGAGAATAGACTGGGCACGCGACTGCTACTTAAATGACTTGCTTGACACTAAAAAAGTTATTAAAGGGGTCATAAGATGTTGCTAAAAAGAACATTATTTTGTGTATTTGGTGTAATGAAATGTGTTTAAGGTTCAACAACAAGGTTCAAACACATTATTTTCCACATACTGTACATTGTTTCTCCTCTATGCCCCGCCTTTCTGAAACGCGCCGATTTTTACAAAGCTCATCGGTCTGAAAAAGCGAGGTGTGCTCTGATTGGCCAGCTGTCCAGTGCATTGTGATTGGCCGAATTCCTCAAGCGTGTGACGAAAATGTTATGTCCCTTACCATATTGTGATGCCTGCGGCAACCACATGTGATGACCCCGGGCTGGACTCCGCTTCGTCCACGGTGAAAGCCGATCCGACGATCGACAGCGTGAAGTTGGAAGTATTTCCTCAGCGACCAGCACGGATCAGCTCCAGGCATGACGAAGCAGATATCGTCCTCTTTTGGAAGGCCAAACAAAGTAGTTTCGCTTTCACAACGAAGCACACAGCACCTTCACGACATGGCAGTGGCGGCAACAATACTACAGCGAGAATAAAAGTTACGCCTTCTTTCTTTGCGTGAACATTTGGGCGGCGTTATGCAAATCTTCCCAGATAGTGACGTAGGTAGGTTTTAGGTGTGGCTGACTGGTAACTTTTATAAAGAATATCTCTTTGGATTTGAGACTTTAGTCTTTGCAACTTTACAGATCTTCTATATGCACCAAGAGCTTGTAACACTCCAAAGAGGTGTGTGTGTGTGTATATATATATACACACAGTTCATTGTATTTATTTTTAAATATATATCATATGCTGATTGTGGTTTTGAGTGTTGATACAATTGTATCGGACAACTCATTCCAGACACACATGCGTTTGAAGAACTGAGGAATTGTATTAAAAACCGAACCCAGCTCTGGTGTAAATCCAGGCAAACTTAAACATAAAAACTTACAGAGAGCACCTTTTACTATAGTCATCCCATATTCTTGAATGTTTCTCTTAAGAGTGTCAGGCAGATCATCAAGCCTGCTGTGCTGGATCCTGGTCCATTCCTGATGGCCCATCTTTTGAAAGACATGGAGCAGCTGAGCAGAGCTCTAGACAAAGGGCTGGATGATACAGTCGGTACAATCCATTTGACCATCCACAGTCTACTGGATCCCCATCAGTCCAGCCAGTGTAAGAGTCCCACACCTCACTTTATATTTGTCACTTCCCATATTGATCTCGTGCCTCAGAAATTCAAGAAATATAAAATGTTGTTATTCTAAACAGGGCCTGTTCCTTATGACCCAAACCTTTTCACTAAAGATGCAAGAAATGGATGGGAAAATGCCATGAATACTGACGTTATCACACATCAGCTGAAGGTGAGCAACATGTCATCTTTTAGTACACTGAACCAAGAAAGAATTATGCAACTTAAAGTTTTTTGCATCTTAGTTTTAGATGTGTAAATCATGATTGCTTTTCCATTTATTTCCCTCCTTTTTCATTGCCTCTGAAATCAACCAATTCATTAACCGTTAAAAATATTTTTCATTGAGTAGTTGTTTGATAACACTGGACCTAACATAAAAGCGAAAGCTGAATGGTTGATTAATTGTTGCATTAATGACCTCAGAGTAGAGTACCGTATTGGCCCGAATATAAGACGACCCTGATTATGAGACGACCCCCCTTTTCCCAGATGTACCTTTTGGAAAAAGGCTTTTTAAAAACCAAATCTTGTTTTTTCTCAGTAAAACACATTTTGTCTTCAATTATTTTCATATTGCATATTTTTCCTATTTAAATTTTTGTTTTGAAAGTATGGTAAAAACTGGTAAAATGTACCAACGATCACATTTAAAAAATATACACTTTTTGATATACCATTAAAAAAAAATCACGACTCATGCAGCTGTAAGGTTTTCTTTTTCTTTTGTTTTACTCGCGATCTTTACAACACGCATTACATTACGTATTTCATGGCACACTTGTTTTATGCGTATTTGGCGCCACCTATTGTTGTGGGTGTATTATATTCAGGGTCTAGACTTTGACATGTCAATAAGACGACCGCGTTTTTTCAGATGTATTTCCAAGAAAAAAACATTGTCTTATATTTGGGTCAATACGGTATTACTCGCGATCTTTACAACACGCATTACATTACGTATTTCATGGCACACTTGTTTTATGCGTATTTGGCGCCACCTATTGTTGTGGGTGTATTATATTCAGGGTCTAGACTTTGACATGTCAATAAGACGACCGCGTTTTTTCAGATGTATTTCCAAGAAAAAAACATTGTCTTATATTCGGGTCAATACGGTACTTCTCAGAACCCTTAGCTGATTATTACTTTCCATTCTTTGATCTTTCTCTCAGGTTTTGGAGCTTCAGCTAAAGGAAGTGAATGCCTTCATCAGGAAAGATGAGCGAGTGTCTTCTAATCCAGTGATGAAGTTGACATTTGGGGAACCAGGGCTGTTCCTGCGCTCTCTGCCCCAGAACTCCCTCATCCATAATTCATCCATCTGGAGCTGCAGGAGGAAGGTCTCAATGTTGAGTCTGACCCACATTGTGGAGCAAAACAGTGGCCGGGACACCTTGCCAGTGCTCTGGAAGTTCCTTCAGAGGGTAAGATATGTATTAACCACAGTATCTCATTAGTTGAACTACCAGCTCAACCAGTTCGAGACTGCAGTTCATGATGCCTGCTTTCTAGGCAGATTGTTTATGTTGTGTAGACAGTCCTTTGACCATTAGCATAGTCTGGTCGACTTTGATGTTAGTCTTACTGTCATATGAAGGACCAGCCATAGTTTTTGTTTTAACATACTGATTAGTGGTGGGTTTATCTGCAGTAATAAAACAGAGTGGAAAACATCTGTGTTAAAATAATGTCATGTAGAGAAAACAGAAACTGTAAAGCTGTATATTTCAGGAAGCAGAGCTACGGATGGTACGGTTCCTTCCGGACATCTTGGTTCTCCAGAGGGATTTGGTAAAGATGTTCCATAACATGACAGAGCTTAACCACAACACCATTGGCGAGTTCCTACAAAATCAGAAAGCAGGTACTTACCATATATTAGTGATGATTTACCATGGAAAGTGTTGAGTCAGTATGGAGATATTCATGATTGATCATTTCATTGTTTATAATTTCATACGCTTGTAATTTCATACGCTTGTTGATGGTTGATTTACCCATTTCAGCACAAATGTAGTCCCAAATCAGCAGTCATGCAAGCATATGCCATTTGGTTATTAATAAAGTTTACTTTCATTGCAAACATACTGATTGTGCCATGTTTTCATTCAACAGCTTCACTCACTGCTTGGTATGAAAAGCGCATAAACATTTTTATATCAACTTGGAACCAAATCAGGGTATCTCTGGCTACCACAGGTAAACCAACTCCTACCTACAATTGCAAGCATAAGTTTGTAAACTCTAACTGGATTTCTGCATTGATTACTCATAAAATGTGGTCTGATCTTCATCAAGTCACAGTTATAGACAAACACAGTCTGACTTAACTAATAACACAAAACATTGTACTTTTCAAAATGTTATTGAAGACACTGACTGGTCATTGACAGAGCAGGCTGGATAAAGCACTATAAGTGAACCTCTGTGTTACGACTAATTTGTAGGATATCAGACCGAATCAGACAATCTAAGTTTTGGTCAAAACATGTTGAAACATTAGGAGCACAAGAAAATTAAAAGCTAATTGAAGTCAGTTAAGGAAATGAGATTGGAAGTGTGGGTGCTCTGCCCAGTCACACAAAGCCTGGTTACCATCAAAAAAAAAAAGGTGACTTGACGTGACTTGACAAATCCTTTTTTTTTTTTTTTTTAAAGAAAGATTCTTAAAATATTTAAAAACACATTGCAGAGATGCACAAAGCTGGACAAGGCTTTAGCATTGCTAAAGACCTATTATTCATAAATAAGTAGGTAAGATACCCTGTCTACAAATATATAAAATTAAATTGCTACTTTCTCCACCATACACTTTTAGTGATTAAATAATGTATTCAATATAAGTGTTAAATGTGCGTTATTAGTTTAGTCAGATTGTGTTTGTCTATAATTGACCTCAGACCTCATTTTATGAGTGCAATCTGAAATCCAAATATTCACAAACATTCACAGACTTATTCTTTACACTGTCTTGATCACTTTCTTTCCACTTTAGACCACTGTGCAGTCATTTCTTAGACAAATGTCTGTTATTTTTTCCATTGATGAGCGATGCATGAAATGGTCTGTTTGTGTCAGGAGAGATAAAGCTGCCGGACGATTACACCCGGGAGGAACTGGGTCTGGACGCAGACCTGCAGGTTCTGCTGCCGCAAAGAAGCGGCCTGGGCCTGTGCTCCACTGCCCTCGTCAGCTACCTCATCACCCTACACAACGACCTTATCTACACTGTTGAAAGATACACTGGAGAGGAGTCTGGGTAAGAGATTCAGCAAATTTTGTCACGTGTATTTTTGGTGTTTGATATAGTAGTCACTGCTGAAGTTATTGAGTTCAGAAAACCTATAACCTTAAGTATTAATCATCATGGTGTAACTCATCCTGTACCGTTTGTGGCTATGAGAGATATTTCATACCATGAGTCATCAGATGTTTACTGTTTTACTCTTATTGACCGTTCAGCAAATTTACATGTTCTTAAAGACAGTGTCATTAATAGACCAAATTATTTTGCTGTTACAATGAAACACAAGTACTAAATAGACCAATAATTTAAAAACAATTTTTAAAAAAAATCCAATTTCATTGAAACATTTCAAATCATGTGGCTTGTGAATAACAGAGGTGTACTATTACTTTGATGAATGATCGGACTTACAGTTTTCACTTTGCAGATGATAAAACACCTGTTGATGCTGGATGAGTGAAAAAACGCATACAGAAGGAGGGTTCTGAGCCATAACTAAATTATATTAACATTATATTAACCTAGGGACCACATAGCAACACACTGAAAAAAAAAACACAACACTCAGAACCCGGAGTCACCATGAGCTAGCGGTTAAATTTGCAACTTTAAACCCACCATACCCAATTTCCCAGTTAGGCACCCATCTATCCATACCATTCTCTGTCCTGTTTCCTTCTAGTTACACGGTAAGCCCAGCTGACCTGACAGAGCTGCACGTGATCCGTTATGAGTATGAGCGGGATCTTCTGCCTCTGGTGCTGTCCAACTGCCAATATAGGATGGAGCGTGGGCAGGAAACCCTGGAGGACTACGACCTACCCAAGATTCAGCAGCAGATCCTCACCCGTTTTCTACAGGGCAAACCACACATCACCCTTAATGTATGTCACAGCACCACAAGAGCTGAAAAATGCCTGTTCAGATTTGTTTTTTAGGAGTTCTTCAGGCTTGACAATCAGTGGAGTAAATAAATGAGTAAAATTATAATTATTTGTTTTGTTTTGTGTTTTTGTTTCTTCGTGTTTCAGGGTATTCCGACACTGGTGAACAGACAAGACAGAAATTATGAGATCATATTTAAAGATGTTAAGGGCAAAGTTCAACAAGTAAGTTATATTATTTTTTTAAATTATAAATGTTTTTTAGCGTAATACATTTAAATCTGTATCTTATACATTGTATCAGTTATGTTATTGTTAGACGTTGGTCCATTGTTCAAAATGCTCTTAATGAATATTAATATTGTTTAAATGCAACTTTTAAAATTGTACATTTAATTAAATCCATGGTTACAATGCAGAGATATATTTTGACCATTTTAATACAAGCCACAAGCAATGTCACAAGCTGTCATGTGATTGTGTATCAAAAGGAGTTGTTGCAGCCTCTGACACAGTACGACCTTGTGAAGGAGCTGCAGTCCTACAGTGACGTGTGTGAGGCCCTGTCCACAGTTGAACTGGCCATGGGTTTCCTCGCCATGACGGGGGGAGAGCCACACATGCAGCTGGCCACTTATTTGAAGGAGGTGCTGCAGATGACTGACCACATGGCCCCACATGTCTTCAAGGTTGGTCATGAACACACACTTTCTTTATTAAATGTATTATTTTGGAGCAGTGGTGAAACCAATGGAGCAGTTAAACCAATCTAAATATACAGGGATTCGTTAAGACCCGTGAGGATAGCATCATATAGCAATATGATGCTATCCTCACTGGTCTTAAGGAATCCCTCTATAGTGTAAGGAATTTAACTCATTGAATTTTACAATGAAATTAATTATTCAAAAGACCTGATTTCAAATTTGATAGTTTACACTTTATCAACTACTCGTCCAGCGAGACGTTAACGTCCATGTATATTAACGATTCTGTTCATATTACTTCGTGGCCAACGACACACAAACAAAATGGTAATCTTATTAATTTTGAGCAAGGTAACAAGGATCTAGGCAGAGTTTTAACTTGACACCAGACAATACTTCTTTATAAATGAAACAAGAATTTATTGGCTATTCTAGATTACATTAAACTAAGCTAAAATACACACATACACACACATACAGTTCTGAAGAATGAAAGTTAGTGGAGTTTGCATGAAGTTCTCAAAGTTCTAACTCGTTTTCCACGAGTTCTTTTAAATTCAACCTGAGAGAATCACAAAGCAGAGATTTGTCTTACGTTTACTACTTTAAGATCAATTCACCAGTTCAGCAAGAGATGAAAAGATTTTGCCTGGTACTTGCGTTACAAGCTTCCTGGTTGGCTGCTTGAGGGAATCCCAGCTTTTGATTGGTTGCTGGTCGGGCGTCTGGATAACGTGGTTTCTGGAGATTCCCCTCGGAGATTGGTTGGTTTCTTGATGACGCAGAGGCTTGAACAGTTCTTCTGAAAAGGTCTGAGTTTGCAAGACTTTAGGCTTTTGAAGATATCTGGCAATCACGAAGTTTCAACTGAAGTGTTTGAGTTTTGGAGTCTCGCTTGTGATGTTACGGCATGGGAGCGCTTTGTCACGCGGTCACCAAGGTGAAAAGCCACAGTTCTAGAGAGAGAAAATAACAGCTTTTCACTCATTTCAATGTTCTGGAAATAAAACAAGCTTTCGTTCAAGCTCATATCGGGTAGTTTGCATACACATTAATAATCTTATCTACTAAAAGGAAAAGTCATAAGGCAAAGATTAAAATATCATAGGTTACATCAAACTGAAAGCATATTATTTGGGAGTATATTGCTCCGATACTTTAAATGATTTTAAATGATTGTCTTTTACGATCGTCATGCAAGGTTCTGTTTGTTTTGTTGTAAGAAAAGAACATGGGTCCGTTGGGTTTCAGAAAGGGGCAGGAAGCAGATGTTCAATGGGTCATGTTATGGTCACGTATAGATCCCGTGTTTGCAGGCCTGAGGGCATCAGTTAATTTACTCATCCTTTTCCTGCTGGATATACTAGTTCTATTCATTGGCGATCACAAGACATTACGAGGTATCTATAGGTTATAGTCCTGATACAAAAGATCTCTGTGTTATCTCCTGATTGGATCAGTTTTTCATCACTCCAGTAGATGACGACAAGACTGGCAGGAAGTCAGCCCAGATTATTGGAGTCATGTGATGGGGTGATTAGTTTAGACCTCATGATGGTTGGTTCCATGGCATATCAGTGTCTGTTATAGATAGGAATCCCTACAATAGTTAGATTGGTTTAATGTCATGATCAGACGATTTTCTCTTAGGGGGGTTAACACACATTCTTGTGTTAAAAAATGTTAAAATAAAAAACAGTAGAGGCCTTGAGATATTTAAAAGTTGAAATACCTTGATGTTACTTTAAAAGCAGTGTTTGTGACATGAGATGCTAAAAAAAGACCTACATACTATTCATAATCAAATTAAAAAGTAGCACACTGAAATTAAGAACAGTCATTCCATAGGGTGACACTTTATGGACCCCTGTCACATTTAACTAGCTTCTCTGAAGCGGAAGTCATAGATTTCTATCATTTCTGTTTTTTCAATAGAAAACGTCCATGATAACTTTTCAATCCCTAATCTGTTTTCTGGCAATGTGTGATACCTGTAAGTTATAATTCTGTGTGCAGGCATTAAGTAGGTGCAGCCTGAAACACTGTGTGGTGTTGTGGCAGCTGCTCAGCTCTCTGAAATCAGAGACAATGCTACGTCTGAAGAGGGTGAGACACTCAACATAGTATTCTGTTTTGTGCTTTCAATTAGTTTTTATGTGATAATGACTGTTCATCTTCTCTTCAGGACCCGTTTGTGGGCATCAGCAAAGAGTACAAACATCCTTTGCTGGAAGAACACAAGATACTGCTCACTAGTTTTTTCACAAAGTCCAGCGCTGATGCCTTCCTGTTGGAGATGCATGAGTTTCTGCTTTTGGTCCTGAAGAACCCAAAAGCCATGGACACCTTTAGGCCTGACTGGGGGTGAGACCTGAGGAATATTACCAGTGCTGCAATGCTAGTGTAGTCTGATTCACAAGCAGACTACTTGAATGAACACCTTTCATTGATTTCTTTTCACTCACATTACTGTTTTGAATCAGTCTGACAAATCCTTTACTGAATAAATTCACTGAATTAATCAGAATCAACATTTGACTCAATTACTGAACTGCAAGTTATAGCAATAGCTGTTTTGTTTTGGTTTGTTTTTGTTTTTTGTACTGAAGTCTTGTAAAACTAAGTAATTGCTGACTGGTTTTGTGGAACTGATCCTCCACTAAGCCCCTCTCAGTGAGAAGCAATCACACCAAATTACCCTCAAGAAATGAAAGTAATATCTGAATTAACCATGTATTTATGTCAAGTGATTATATATAGTTGACACAATGGTTTTCAGTATGCTAGGAAAGGCTATCCAAAGCATGAAACTGAGTAAACTGTGTGATACAGAGGCTTAAGAACACTCAACTAGAAAGATAAAGTTTCACTGTTTACACTGGGGGTGGAAAACAGTATAGTATTTATTTATGAATCTGTTTTATTGAAGTGTCCATGGCATGTATCCATAAAAATGTCTGTCTCATTAATATATATAGTTTTTGACCAAAATGTAAAAACAAAATGTCTGAATATAATTTTTTTTTTTTATCACCCACAAATTTGAATGCAGTTTACAAAAAATTCCATAAGACTGTGGTGGCACTAAAAATACTATAATCAAGTTAATCAAATATTTCATGAACATACGATTGGCAGGGAAATATGGGGAAGTTTGTGAATGGGTTTTGTATTCTAAAGGAATCTGCAGAGCAGAATCTGTGGGAGCCTTAATAATATTGTGGTGATGTGCACTCTAAAGCTCTTGTTGAACATAACTCACTAAATTCTGTCTGTCTTCCAGTCTTAAAGACACTGTTGTGTCCTACATGGAGCGTAAAGATCTGGGCATTCCTCTTGAGGTGGATGAGTTCTTCCCTGAAGAGATCCTGCTCTCACAATACACCGACACATGGAAGTTCTCTGTTCTTCTCAGACAAGAAAGAAACCAAAGATAGATTCTGGATGAAGTACTTCTGTTGTCTTACCCAGTCACTCTCATATCAGGGAAAACTTTGATTTGATTTACAAATGACATCAGTACAGACATTTAAAAATAGTGCCTTTTGTGCACCTGAGGAACAGTATGCAGCACAGTATGCTGCTGCATATTTGCTTCTTTATATACAGCACTTTATACTGTAATATTGCTTGAATGGTTTTGGGACCGTAATATTGTACAATCTGTCAAAGTAATCTCTCGGATAGTTAGCAAGTACAATACAACTTATTATAAAGTATAAAAAGTTCAAAACAATAAAATACTTTTCTGTAATTTTTTTGTTTTGTTTTTGAAGTTGCTAACAGTTGTTTAACTATTCCTTCTTTATTTGTTTACTTGTTACTTTAAGATACATGCACTCATTTGAACTGTTGTGAACTGTTGATTGTTGAAATATGCACTCCACATCATGAGCCCAGACCTGGGGCCCGTTCTCCGTACCTCGCTTAATACATCTGAAATGATTTGAAAGATACCAGATCTTCTAATCGTGATAACTGATCTCTGGCTAATTTGGTTCTTCAAACGAATTCGTGGATTTTATTAAAATATCTGGATTAAGTTGTCTACTGCGCGTTCTCGTGTCCCCCGTAAAGGGATGTATCAATACTCGAAACCACGATCAGCAATGCAGCGATTGGCTGGTGGCAAGACAGCAACGTAATGACATCATATAATCAAAAAAAGCGAAATTTCTGGACCTTAAATGTGCATATGTTATTTTATTCTTTTATTTTTAATGTGATTCCCAATTTTTATGTTCACGATTTCTAGTATTTGAACACAGGCTTTACATTTTTATTTCAATGATGCAATTAGCAATTAATGTAATTTTATCTTTGAAGCAGATTTGCTATGTGACAGCATTAATTAAAGTTTCTTAAGGGTCAAGATCAAGTTATCTGCATCTCCTGCACTCCCTCAAGCCACTCCCATAATAGCTGTCAGCACTCAAATTAATGCACGACTCCGATTAACTAGCTCTAATACAATTCTAAAGTAATTATTTTATCACAAATAAATCTTTCAATGACTAAAACGGTCTCTATAGTATTATAGATCACACAACATTATAATATTATTTTCAAATAATTTTTTTAATTCCTAGGTCTATAAATTTAAATGATTGTCACCGGATTAGTAGGGTACTCTTGTAATAAAGTAGCAGTGGCTGGGATAGATTTTAAATATCAATTCCACTTAAAAATATGCAATCTAATCCCGTTTACATGAAATAAGCCTGCTCCTGAGCAGGTTTAAGTTTACGGACCTGTTGCTATGACAGTAAATCCAGGATGAGCGTCGAAGGACCAAATAATCCAAGATCATGCCAAATCATCAACAGTCAAATCCAGCTAACTGAGTTAGTGACGTACGAAGAACAGGCCCCTGGATGCACTTGTGCATTTTTTTGTCCATGTTTTTGATAGGATGTTGTTTTTTGGTTAGTGTAGTTTAAAGGGTGTTCCATAGAAAATAAAAAATACTGCTTTACAGGGATTTCTAACCTCATTTTCCATTGCACTTTTTTTCTGTGCTTTTACTATCCTAAAATCAATGTTTTTGTGTATCAACGTATGTGCTGGGAAAAAAAAATTTTTTGTTCTGTGACTAACATGGATTTGAATAAAGAGTTATTAAATATTTTTACCTCCACTTCAAAGTCAAATCAAGCCACCTTTATTTATATAGCGCTTTTAAAATACAGATTGTGTTAAAGCAGCTTTACAGTATCAAAATAGGAAAATAGTGTCTCAATGCAAAAGGACAATAGTAAACACTAAATTTTCAGTTAAAGGCAGTTCATCATTGAATTCAGTGATGTCATCGTCCAGCTCAGTTCAGTTTAAATAGTATCTGTGCAATCAAGTCGCGATATTGCTGGAAATTAGGTGTCCCCAACTAAGCAAGCCAGAGGCAACAGCAGCAAGGAACCAAAACTCCATCGGTGACAGAATGGAGAAAAGTACCTTGGGAGAAACCAGGCTCAGTCGGGGGGCCAATTCTCCTCCGGCCAGACGAAGCAGCAGGTTGATCCATGCTGCAGCAAAGTTAGATTGTGCAAAAGGCTCATCTGGTTTGTGTGCTCTTGTCCCAATGGCCGTCTAGGAGACAAGGTCTTCACTGGGGATCTGTCTCTGGGGCTCATCTAGTTGTCCTGGTCTCAGCTGAAATTCAGGACTTTTCTATCCTAAGTTTCTATCTTTCTATCGTCTCTAGGTGGGTTGAGAAGGTCAGCCCCCAAAAATATATAATTTGACAGATTGCTCTCACAAATATGCCCTTAGGAGCTGTAGAACATCGACTGATGCTCACTTACAGTGGTCTAGGAGCTAAGTCTAAGAAGAAAGCTATTCTGGAGGGTTAAAAATAGAATTGATGAGAAGCTTATATTTGAGAAGGATATATTTTTGTCAAAAACATTGTTGTGGACAAAAAAATATATATGTATGTTCCCTTTCATACATTATCCCAATGCTACGTAAGGGCTGACACTATGGGAACACCCTCTGAGTGTGTCGACTGTCTGAAGCCAATGCACAGTACAGGTAGACCGTGTACTGCTGGAAAAGAGGGACAGCTGAAACACGTTAAATAACTTGCATGTACATCACAACTGACCCATGATTTTTGCTCCACACATGCATAGTAATGTATTCTTCAAGTGAGGAAAATTTAAAGGATGTACAATTCGCTACAGTTAAAAAAAAAA
>NW_015505703.1:693827-703475 GCF_001515645.1 Sinocyclocheilus grahami
TGGGGTTTTTTTTTTTTTTTTGTACTGAAGGCTTGTAAAACTAAAAGTAATTTCTGACTGGTTTTGTGGAACATAAGCCCCACTCTCTATTAAATAAGTTCAGAAATTAAGTTCTGTGTAATACAGTGGAATGACACAGGGAAAAAGTATTGAACACATGAAGAAAGGGAGGTGCAAAAAGGCATGGAAAGCCAAGACCTGAAATCAATCAGTAATTAGAAAGCAATCCTGCCCCTTGTTAGTGGAAATTAATATTAGCTGGTTCAGTCTCAATTAATGGCCTATAAAAAGGTGTCTTATTACCAACATGTCACACAAGAAACATTTCATGATGGCTAAAAGCAAAGAGCTCTCAAGACCTTCGCAAACTTATTGTTGCAAAACATACTGATGGCATTGGTTACAGAAGCATTTCTATACTTCTGAATGTTCCAGTTAGCACTGTTGGGGCCATAATCCGGATGTGGAAAGAACATTATTTCACCATAAACCGGCCACAACCAGGTGCTCCTCACAAGATTTCTGACAGAGGAGTGAAAAGAATTATCAGAAAAGTTGTCTAAGAGCCAAGGACCACTTGTGGAGTGCTTACAAAAGACCTGGAATTAGCAAGTACAATTGTTTCAAAGAAAGCAATAAGTAATGCACTCAATCGCCGGTGCCTGTATTCAGTCTCACCATGCCTGTATGGTCTTGCTCACCATGCAAGACTCCATTGCTGAAGATAAAGCATGTTGAAGCTCGTTAAAGAATGACCCGGCCAATCACCTGACTTGAATCCAATAGAAAATCTATGGAAAGAACTACAGATCCGAGTTCATAGAAGATGCCCACAGAACCTTCAAGATTTGAAGGCTGTTTGTGTGAAAGAATCATACCTGAGCAATGCATGCGACTAGTTTCTCCATACAGGAGGCGTCTTGAAGTTGTCATTACCAACAAAGGCTTTTGTACGAAGTTTTTTTCCCTGGATCATTCCATTGTATTATACATAACTTAATTTCTGAACTAATTTGTTTTGTTTTCTTTGTATGTATGGATTATTTGGGTTGTTACCAACATCTGCTGAAAATTGTCAACAGCACCTTTAGAAATATATTTATTGAGAAAAATGGTGACGTGTTCAATACTTATTATTCAGTATTCAATATTTCAATTTCATAATGCATATACAGTGGGTAAATATTGAACTATTGAATTTTGTACATACATACATACATACATATTATACACACAGTATATAATGTATGTAGTTATTGACCAAAAAAATGTCTGAATACAAATTTGTGGACTATGAAAGAAGAAAATTATATGCCGTTTACAAAAAAAAATCTATAAAATTGTGGTGGCAAAAAGTATTACACTGAAAATACTATATCTCAAGATAATCAGTTAATTAAGTTGGGTTTTGTGTTCTACAGCAATCTGCAGAGCAGAATCTGTGGGTGCCTTGTTAAGATTGTGGTGATGTGCACTCTAAAGCTCCTGTTGAACATATGAAAATCTATCATAACTCACTAAATTCTGTCTGTCTTCCAGTCTTAAAGACACTGTTGTGTCCTACATGGAGCGTAAAGATCTGGGCATTCCTCTTGAGGTGGATGAGTTCTTCCCTGAAGAGATCCTGCTCTCACAATACACCGACACATGGAAGTTCTCTGTTCTTCTCAGACAAGAAAGAAACCAAAGATAGATTCTGGATGAAGTACTTCTGTTGTCTTACCCAGTCACTCTCATATCAGGGAAAACTTTGATTTGATTTACAAATGACATCAGTACAGACATTTAAAAATAGTGCCTTTTGTGCACCTGAGGAACAGTATGCAGCACAGTATGCTGCTGCATATTTGCTTCTTTATATACAGCACTTTATACTGTAATATTGCTTGAATGGTTTTGGGACCGTAATATTGTACAATCTGTCAAAGTAATCTCTCGGATAGTTAGCAAGTACAATACAACTTATTATAAAGTATAAAAAGTTCAAAACAATAAAATACTTTTCTGTAATTTTTTTGTTTTGTTTTTGAAGTTGCTAACAGTTGTTTAACTATTCCTTCTTTATTTGTTTACTTGTTACTTTAAGATACATGCACTCATTTGAACTGTTGTGAACTGTTGATTGTTGAAATATGCACTCCACATCATGAGCCCAGACCTGGGGCCCGTTCTCCGTACCTCGCTTAATACATCTGAAATGATTTGAAAGATACCAGATCTTCTAATCGTGATAACTGATCTCTGGCTAATTTGGTTCTTCAAACGAATTCGTGGATTTTATTAAAATATCTGGATTAAGTTGTCTACTGCGCGTTCTCGTGTCCCCCGTAAAGGGATGTATCAATACTCGAAACCACGATCAGCAATGCAGCGATTGGCTGGTGGCAAGACAGCAACGTAATGACATCATATAATCAAAAAAAGCGAAATTTCTGGACCTTAAATGTGCATATGTTATTTTATTCTTTTATTTTTAATGTGATTCCCAATTTTTATGTTCACGATTTCTAGTATTTGAACACAGGCTTTACATTTTTATTTCAATGATGCAATTAGCAATTAATGTAATTTTATCTTTGAAGCAGATTTGCTATGTGACAGCATTAATTAAAGTTTCTTAAGGGTCAAGATCAAGTTATCTGCATCTCCTGCACTCCCTCAAGCCACTCCCATAATAGCTGTCAGCACTCAAATTAATGCACGACTCCGATTAACTAGCTCTAATACAATTCTAAAGTAATTATTTTATCACAAATAAATCTTTCAATGACTAAAACGGTCTCTATAGTATTATAGATCACACAACATTATAATATTATTTTCAAATAATTTTTTTAATTCCTAGGTCTATAAATTTAAATGATTGTCACCGGATTAGTAGGGTACTCTTGTAATAAAGTAGCAGTGGCTGGGATAGATTTTAAATATCAATTCCACTTAAAAATATGCAATCTAATCCCGTTTACATGAAATAAGCCTGCTCCTGAGCAGGTTTAAGTTTACGGACCTGTTGCTATGACAGTAAATCCAGGATGAGCGTCGAAGGACCAAATAATCCAAGATCATGCCAAATCATCAACAGTCAAATCCAGCTAACTGAGTTAGTGACGTACGAAGAACAGGCCCCTGGATGCACTTGTGCATTTTTTTGTCCATGTTTTTGATAGGATGTTGTTTTTTGGTTAGTGTAGTTTAAAGGGTGTTCCATAGAAAATAAAAAATACTGCTTTACAGGGATTTCTAACCTCATTTTCCATTGCACTTTTTTTCTGTGCTTTTACTATCCTAAAATCAATGTTTTTGTGTATCAACGTATGTGCTGGGAAAAAAAAATTTTTTGTTCTGTGACTAACATGGATTTGAATAAAGAGTTATTAAATATTTTTACCTCCACTTCAAAGTCAAGTCAAGCCACCTTTATTTATATAGCGCTTTTAAAATACAGATTGTGTTAAAGCAGCTTTACAGTATCAAAATAGGAAAATAGTGTCTCAATGCAAAAGGACAATAGTAAACACTAAATTTTCAGTTAAAGGCAGTTCATCATTGAATTCAGTGATGTCATCGTCCAGCTCAGTTCAGTTTAAATAGTATCTGTGCAATCAAGTCGCGATATTGCTGGAAATTAGGTGTCCCCAACTAAGCAAGCCAGAGGCAACAGCAGCAAGGAACCAAAACTCCATCGGTGACAGAATGGAGAAAAGTACCTTGGGAGAAACCAGGCTCAGTCGGGGGGCCAATTCTCCTCCGGCCAGACGAAGCAGCAGGTTGATCCATGCTGCAGCAAAGTTAGATTGTGCAAAAGGCTCATCTGGTTTGTGTGCTCTTGTCCCAATGGCCGTCTAGGAGACAAGGTCTTCACTGGGGATCTGTCTCTGGGGCTCATCTAGTTGTCCTGGTCTCAGCTGAAATTCAGGACTTTTCTATCCTAAGTTTCTATCTTTCTATCGTCTCTAGGTGGGTTGAGAAGGTCAGCCCCCAAAAATATATAATTTGACAGATTGCTCTCACAAATATGCCCTTAGGAGCTGTAGAACATCGACTGATGCTCACTTACAGTGGTCTAGGAGCTAAGTCTAAGAAGAAAGCTATTCTGGAGGGTTAAAAATAGAATTGATGAGAAGCTTATATTTGAGAAGGATATATTTTTGTCAAAAACATTGTTGTGGACAAAAAAATATATATGTATGTTCCCTTTCATACATTATCCCAATGCTACGTAAGGGCTGACACTATGGGAACACCCTCTGAGTGTGTCGACTGTCTGAAGCCAATGCACAGTACAGGTAGACCGTGTACTGCTGGAAAAGAGGGACAGCTGAAACACGTTAAATAACTTGCATGTACATCACAACTGACCCATGATTTTTGCTCCACACATGCATAGTAATGTATTCTTCAAGTGAGGAAAATTTAAAGGATGTACAATTCGCTACAGTTAAAAAAAAAAAGCACTAATATCAGAACCTTCATGTCATTTTTAAAACTCAAGACATAATTCACAACCAATGATCAAAATGCACATTCTAAACATTTTTTCCAAATGTTTGGATACAATACACTTAAAAGATGATGTGTGCTTGCATTCTCTTAATTTGCTTAGAAGCACCAATACAGTATTACATTGAAACACTGAATAAACCATCTATCTCACACTGAGAAAGAAGCATGTCTGTGCTTGCATTGTCTTCATTTGCTTAGAAGCTCTAACATAACTTGTTGAGCATAAAACTTTTAACACATTAAGAACAGTCTTTCTGCATCGCAAATAAGATTTAATTTCATATGTAAGAAAAATCTTTCATATGGGCATGCTTTTCTCTTAAAGGGGTCATATGACGTTTCTAAAAAGAACATTATTTTGTGTATTTGGTCTAATGCAATGCGTTTATGCAGTTTAAGGTTAAAAAAACATTATTTTCCACATACTGTACATCATTTTTGCTCCTCTATGCCCCGGCTTTCGGAAAGGCATAGATTTTTACAAAGCTCATCGTTCTGAAAAGCGAGGTGTACGCTGATTGGCCAGGTACCCAGTGTGTTGTGATTGACCGAATACATCAAGCGTGTGACGAAAATGTTACTTCCATTACCATACTGTGATGCCGTGTCCCGGCGTGACGAGACAAAACCAATAAAACCCATTACAAACGAGGGTTCCCTTTCAGTTGGTCACGTGCGACGTTACGTCAGAACAAACTGACGAGTGGGGATCTCGCCCGAGAGCCCAATCACCTTCGACTGGTAACAGAACGAGCCAATGGTACGCTGAGTACCTTGGTGTGCGGAATTTGCATTGCGAGCTCCGCCCCGCTGTGTGGGTGTATAAGGAGCAGTGCGAGCAACTCGCATTCAAGATTTCGCTTCGGAGCCAAGCACATCTCTCTGCTGGTATCACCGGAGTGTTTTGCAATGAGCCTTCTGTGGTTGTTGGTTTGACAGCGAGATTCAGCGGTTGGTTGAAGAGCTTCCTGCTTCTTCTTTCCAGCTCCTGCGTTCCCCGTTTGTGTTTGCATCTTTTTAACGATGTCATACCGCCTGTGCGTTTCTGGGTACGGTCGATATTTGGCTTCTCGTGACGGCCACGATCGCTGTGTCACATGTCTGGGCTTTCAGCATGCTGAGGCTGCGTTCGTGGATGGTTCATGTTCTCATTGTGGGGACATGATCATCTTGGCGTTAAGATCGAGACTCGATTACCTTAAACGGTATAAAGTCCCCTCTGCCACACCCCAATCTAGTTCCTCTTCCAAGCATTAACCCTCTGGGGTCTGAGGGTGTTTTGGGCCCTGGAGAAGTTTTGACATGTCCTCTACTTTGGCTGGTGACCAGGGTGATCTGAGGGTTACGGTGTGGGCTTCCCTGACGAGACAGCCTCCTCAGGCTGCACCCCTCTCACAAGCACCGCAGCCTGTGAAGCCTCCGGTTGAGCTTGTTGGGCCCTCTCACCAGGATCCCAGCATCTCATTCGGGGCTCAGGAGGATGACCGAATGTCGATTGGCGCATCACAAGGCGGGCTTGAGTCCTCGGGATATGAGGATTCGGCTGCGTTGCCCCGAGTCTGATCCCGAGCTGACGGCCATGCTTTTCCGGGCAGCTGAGAGCATCGGGCTCTGCCCTGCACGCCATGGCCACCCTCCAGATCTACCAGGCCAAGGTGCTCAAAGAGCTGCACGAGGGCAGTGCTGACCCGGAAGTCTTGTAGGAGTCGAGCACTGCTACCGACCTCGCCCTCCGGGCGATGAAGGTCACTGCACGCTCCTTGGGTCAGGTGATGTCCACTTTGGTGGTCCAGGAGCGCCACCTATGTCTGAACCTGGCAGACATGAGGGAGTCCGATCGGACTCAGCTCCTCAACTCCTCGATCTCTCAGGCTGGCCTCTTCGGTGACACGGTTGAGAGTTTTGCCCAACAATTCTCTGCTGCCCAGAAGCAGTCTGAGGCTATAAAACATATTCTGCCCTGGCGGCCCGCTGCTGCCTCCACACTGTCGCCGGCTCAGCCACCTCAGCCTGCTCGTCGCCGAGGGTGCCCCCCTGCGGTCTCCTCCACTCCCGCTCGGCCACAGCAGCAGCCTCCACCCTGGTCGCAGCGAGGAGATGGCCACAGAAGGGTGGCGCAGCCCGTCTCTGCCCCTAAACCTGCCAAGCGGCGTTCCTGAGACGGGCGACCCAGAGATGGGGAAGTCAGCTCTTCAGGAGATGGTAGCAGAACCACTCCTTTCCCCGGAGGAGGGCCGGGGAGAATCCTTTGTTTCCGTTCTCTTTTTGTTCCACCACTGGCCCCACGGTACCCAAACCTTCATTAAAAGAGCTGTTTTCCTCTACCTCCGGGTCCCAAGAGGCCGTTGATGACAGTAGGCGATGTTTTTCCTCACCGCTCTCGTCCCCCTCTTCCTTTGCCAGTTTCCTGGCAGAGCTGGCTCGAGAATGCATTGCCTTCTCACGCCCCCTTTGCCATGTCTCGGAATTAGACAAGTGCTCGCACTCCGCCCTTGCTAAGGGACGCTACGCCTCCCATGTTGGGGCCGTCTGTTCTGCTTCGCTGCCCCACTGTGCCCTGTATTTCCTTTGACCCCGCTGGTTCGGTTTTTGGGAGCCTGGCTACAGCTCTCCAGTCCGTCCTGCTGGCTCATCCGAACGATCAGTCTCGGCTAAGTGATTCAATTCTCCTGGTGTCCTCCAAGGTTTCGGGGTATTCGCGTTACAATGGTGGGCAAGGATGCTCCTATCATGCACACGGAGGTTGCGACCCTGCTGGCTAAGGGCGCGATAGAGCAGGTCCCTCCAGCCGACATGAAGACCGGCTTCTACAGCCCCTACTTCATAGTACCCAAGAAAACAGGTGGGTTATGGCCAATCCTAGACTTGCGTGCCTTGAACCGAGCTCTTCACAGACTTCCATTCAAGATGTTCACGCCCAAATGCATTTTCGAATGCATTCGTCCCATGGATTGGTTTGCAGCGATCGACCTGAAGAACGCATACTTTCATGTCTCCATTCTTCCTCGACACAGACCGTTTCGTCGGTTTGCTTTCGAGGGGCAGGCATATCAGTACAAAGTTCTCCCATTCGGGTTAGCCCTGTCTCCCCGCATCTTTACGAAGGTCGCGGAGGGAGCTCTGGCTCCTCTCAGGGAGCAAAGTGTCCGTATCCTCAACTACTGGCTGATTCTAGCTCACTCTCGAGTACAGTTGTGTGAGCACAGGGATCTGGTGCTCAGACACCTCGGCCGTCTGGGTCTTCGGGTCAACTGGGAAAAGAGCAAACTCTTCCCTGTGCAGAGGATCTCTTTTCTCGGTATGGAAATAGACTTGGTCGCCATGTTCGCGCAGCTTACGAGCGAGCGCACACAGTCACTGCTGAATTGCCTGAGTCAATTCAAAGGCAAGAGAGCGGTTCCACTGAAACTATTTCAGAGGCTCCTGGAGCATATGGCATCCACAGTGGCGGTCATACTGCTCAGGTTGCTTCATATGAGACCGCTTCAGCACTGGCTTCACGGCCGAGTCCCGAGATAGGCATGGCAACAGGGCACGCTCCAAGTGACCATCACTCCGGCCTGCCACCGAACCTTCAACCCGTGGTTGGACCTCTCGTTTCTACGGGCTGGTGTTCCCTTAGAACCAGTGTCCAGGCATGTTGTTGTGTCATCAGATGCCTCTGCCACGGGCTGGGGTGCCATGTGCAATGGACATGCTGCATCAGGCTCCTGGACAGGACCCTGACTTCAGTGGCATATCAATTGCCTCGAGTTGCTAGCAGTATGGCTTGCTCTGCTTCAAGGTCCTACTGAAGGACAAGCACGTTCTGGTCCATATGGACAACACTGCGACCGTAGCGTACATCAACTGTCAGGGCGGTCTACGCTCCCGTCACATGTCGCATCTCGCTCGTCATCTCCTCTTGTGGAGTCAGAAGCATCTGGGTTCGCTTCGCGCCGTTCAAATCCGGGGCAGGCTCAATCGTGCAGCCGACGAGCTCTCACGACAGCAGTCTCGCTGTCTCTCGGAGATTCCATCCCCAGTTGGTTCAGCTGATTGGTTCATGCCCCAGTTGTTTTACTCCCAGACCGAGGGCACCCTTGGCACGGACGCTCTGGCACACAGCTGGCCACAGGGCCTGCGCAAGTATGCGTTTCCCCCAGTGAGCCTTCTTGCACAGACGTTGTGCAAAATCAGGGAGGACTATAGACTCGCCTATGCTCTGAAGTGGAACCTCTTCGTCACTTGGTGTTCTTCGTGTCGAGAAGACCCCTGGAAATGCCCGATCGGGAGATGCAGAACTGTAGAACTCCCACACATACTCCACAAACGGGAGATTTCTGTGGGCTAGGGCTACAAAACGTGCGGCGGTTTCTGCAAAAAATACTTTCAAAAAACAAAAACAAAAAAACGGGGAGAAGGGGCGCTGCTTACTTTTTGTTTGGTCCAGTATTCTGTCATGGTTCGGCTACTGTGGAGGAACGAGGAGACACAGGATTAGTCTTTTAATCTTGAACTTCGGAGAAATATAATGCAGGCAGACACACACGTAGCATAAGGACGAACAATACCGGACAAAGAACTTAGAACAAAACACTCCTTAAGAATACAACTCAATCAGGGTTGACACACAGGGTTGAATCAACGAGACACACCTGGAATCAAATTGGAAACGAGCAGGAACAGGAAGATAACAAAAAAAAAAGTATAATGACACAAGACGGAAAACAAGGAACACATTCAATTCAATTCAATTTTATTTGTATAGCGCTTTTCACAATACAAATCATTGCAAAGCAACTACAGCAAATAAAGTTTCTACAATATTTAGTGGTAGCTTATCAGTGGTGACTGTCAGTTAATGTACATATGGCAGAAATGTACGGAAAAATCTATTAAAGACGTAATCAAACAGATGAACAATATTAACAGGAATTATTATATGATGCAATCAAACTTATAGCAAAATGTGGTAGTTCTGTATGTGGTTTCATGGTTGGCATCATCTGAGGTCCTCTGAGGGGTTGGCATCATCTCTTCTCAGGTGTTCTGGATCCAGACTGAATCTTGTGTAAATCCTAGTTACCACGGGATGTCAATCCAGTGGCAAAAACAGAGAAACAAATAGAGACATAATTAGCGTAGCTGCTGTTCCAACCAAGC
>NW_015505703.1:704130-709716 GCF_001515645.1 Sinocyclocheilus grahami
TTTCAGTCAAGCAGAGTACATCAAAACTATTATCTGTGATCATTTCATTTACAATAACTTTGGGTGAGAGTGATCTAATGTTTAGGAGCCCAAACTTTAAAAATTGTTTTTGTTCATTTATTTTACATTTTTCTGGTTTAATCACGATCAGATTTTTTCTAGATCCTGCATTAAATTTGTATTTTGACCTCACTATTCGGGGAACAGACACAGTCTTTATAGATTGTACAGCGCAAGTACTTCTATCATTTAAGTGGGTAGAACAAAAGTTATCAGGGCAGTTATTTGAGATTTTACTTACTAGTCATATGGTGCGTAGCATCCTGGAGATGTTGTCCGAAAGGAGTTCCGCACCGACTCTGCTGGGGTGCAGGCTATCAGCGCGAAAAAGCCTAGGACGCTCCCAGAAAAGATTCCAATTATTAACAAAGAGCAGTTTCTGTTCTTTACACCATAACAATAACCATTCATTTAAAGCAAAAAGTCTACTGAACCTTTCATGTCCTCGTCGATACGTGGGAAGTGGTCCTGACACGATGATCGTCGTCGCGAGCGATGTGCTGCGCACCATCTCGATCAGGCTCCTGAAGTCCCTCTTCAGTGTCTCTGTCTGCCGCAGCTTGGTGTCGTTAACCCCCGCGTGAAGCACGACCGCTCCGGTGCTCTCGTCGCCCTTCAGAATTGCGGGTATCTGCGCAGAAACATCGAGAACACGAGCACCAGGGAAACAGTGAGTGTGCACTTTACCTTCAGTTAACGTAGCACGGACGTGCCGGACAATGGAGTCTCCGATTATCACAGCGTCGCGTTCCGTCTCGCGGAGGGGCGCGAAGCGGTTCCGGGTGGAGATCTCGAAGACTTCTATCTTCTATAACTCCTTTCGGACAAGCAGCGGAGGGGGAGAGGTCGTCGCCCGGGATATGGCTTGCGTCTTTCGCTACGGGTGCACCCAGGGTCTGTGCAGGAGTGAAGGACATCTGGGAAGATCGCGTCCTGGGTGCACCGGGCCTGTGCAGAGAAACATACGGAGTAGAGGTGGTGGGAGAGTTAGCAACGCGCTGTATGCTTACCCCGGACTTGTGAGCATCAGCCCGGGATGTTTCCAGCGCGGCTCTCCGCTCTCTCAGCTGGGTCTTCTTCTCCACGGCCTCCAGCTCAAGCTGCACCGAATGCAGCTCGAACGTATCCTCACCTGCACTCAAAGGTAGACACAAATCCACCATTAAAGCAAGTAACAGTGAGTAAAACAATAGTAATGTGTGTGAATAGAGTATTAGTAATGTAAGCGAGATTAGCTGCAACCACGCTGGCGATGTTAATGGGCTATATGCTAATAGCGGACTCAGGAAATCAATATAGAACTAGTTATAACAAGGCGCTCTGATCGTTTTTGTTGTAGAATACGATAGGGGATATATTCACACATTATAGAAACGAAAATTATGGTGTATAAAATTGATTTTAAGATCAAAAATAGACAATAAAGAATTAACTTGACGGAGCTCAAACTCAAAACTCACATGGGGAGGAAAACAACAAAACAGGAACATAAACGTGACAATTACTATCTATGACTGTGACTAATTAAAAAAATCTTATTTGCAATGCAGAAAGACAGTTCTTAATGTGTTAGAAGTTTTGCGCACAACAACTTATGTTGGTGCTTCAATGCACAGCAAGATTAGTTTAGAGCTTCTATGAACTGTAATACTCTATTAATGCTTCTAATCAGATGGAGAGAATGCAAGCACTCATATGATGTAAATCTTATTTCTCAGTGAGAGACAGTTGGTTCATGCAATGTTAAGAGCAAAGCTTGCCCAAATGACAGATGTTTCTTCCATGTGAAATGTAATCATAATTGCAGTGAATAAAGACAGTTCTTAATGTGTTAGATGTTTGATTTACAAAAGGTTATGTTAGTGCTTCAATGCACAGCAAGACTAGTTTAGAGCTGCTATGAACAGTAATACTGCGTTAGTGCTTCTAAGCAAATGAAGAGAATGCAAGCACTCATATGCTGTAAAGCTTCTTACTCAGTTAGAGACAGTTGGTTCATGCAATGTTAAGCAAAAAGCTTGCCCATATGAAAGATAATTCCCAGTGAGAGATGGTTGGTTAATGCAATGTTAAGTGCAAATATTGCCCATATGAACGATAATTCTTCTGTATGAAATGAAATCTTATATGCAATACAGAAAGACACTTCTTAATGTGTTATAAGTTTTATGCACAACAAGTTATGTTAGTGCTTCAATGCACAGCAAGACTAGTTTAGAGCTTCTAGGAACAGTAATACTTTGTTAGTGCTTCTAAGAATATGAAGGGAATGTAAGCACACATATGCTGTAAAGCTTCTTATTCAGTGAGAGAGTTGATTCATGCAATGTTAATTGCAAATCTTGTCCATGTGAAAGATGCTTCTTCTGTATGAAATGAAATCTTATTTGCAATGCAAAAAGACATTTCTTAATGTGTTAGAAGTTTTATGCACAACAAGTTATGTAGCGAATCAGCTCAAAGGGGAAATATGAATAATTAATTATAACTAGTTATAATTAATTATAAATATTTAGATCCGCTGTAAGTATTTACTTGACATCTCAGTCAACTGTCTGTCAATTCAAAGAGCGTTAATTTCCTGGTTAAGGCAAATAACTTTCTTACTGTATAATACTACTCAGAGCAAAAATCTGCATGATTAGGGACTCCAGTTATGAGAAAACAATGAACAACTTCAAGTGTGATACAAGTAAGACTTTATTAACTACATACACACTTAAACTAGTCTAACATACACACACACATATACTGTACAGTTGGCATAGGAAAAGGGGTTAAAGCTTAAGCAGTAAAGAGAAGAGAATAAAGACATGGAGCTATAGTACAATTTGATATTCAGCAGATCTACAGCCTGAAGGAAACATCAGTTTCTTAGTTCAAACACACCTTTGTAAAAAGGTGCAAATGATACTTAATGTATCAATTAATAAGACTAAGTTTGATACTTGCACATCTTGTCTGTCTGAAAGAGAGTCCTGATGCGATCTGAAGGCTCAAGTTGATCTTTGCTGAAGTTGGTTGATGAAAAGGAACCAGTTTGAGTAAGAGCTTCTTGAAGTGGAAAGACTAGGCCGAAGCCTGGTGAAGCCTTAAGAGTTGCAGAAGCATTCTAGATCACATCCTCATCTTCTCAGAATCTAACAGAACCGCCGACTGAAAGGCTATCTGTTGGAGCCCACCGGGCACACCTGCACCGGCTCAGGCTCTCCACACGGGCAGCCATCAGAAGATTTAATAGAAAACTTAGCAGAAGAAGACATGGGCGGAACTGTGCGTGAGCCTTTTAAGGTCTGAGAAGATTCACGCCTCTCAGGGTGGGCTTGTCCAATGAGAAAGGCTGAAATTCCAAGCGGGAGGTTGTAAATACTGGAGAGTTCTACGACCCTTCGTGTGAGAGCATGGTAATTTGCATACGGAACTCATTGGGTGTTGATGCAAAATTACTAAAGGTTCTTAGAACACTAATATGTTGCATAGGTATAAACATATAACATACACTCTCAATTAGATCATCCGAAGACGAATTCATAGAGACCAAACATGGTATATGTAAGGTTACATGAATGAGTGGTTCTATCATAAGCATGCATAAAACAGTATACAATACAAACGACAATATGCAAGAACAGCAATAATATACACAATGACCTGAAGGATATGTGTGTTCATTCAAAGAAAGGTTTTCCTATGAACTAATTAGAGAAGAGTCCATTTTTATGGGCATTATGTGTCTGTTTTAGAGAGACTTGAGTAAGAGCTGCTCTGCCCGCATTCCTTGCAGCAATAAAACTAATGTTAACAGATGGTTTGTCTTTGGTTTCCATGGAACCAGAGGCCTGTTCTGCTGTTTTGGGTGTTGTTAGTCAGTAGGCTATCCGTGGTTCCTGCGTTTTGGAACAGCTATGTTGGACTCTCAGTGGTGAGAGTGCAGGTGGTTCCAGGGGTCGCAGGGAATTGTTATGGAGATTTTGAAGTGTGAAGAGAGTTTCAGACGGACCTAGTGATGATGGCCGGAGGGCAGCAGGTGGTTGTTAGCCCTCTGTTTTGCTCGAACGTCAATAGAAATCTGATGTTTGCAGTGTCGCTTGGCTCTTGAGGCGGCACCGACTTGAGCTTGCCTGAGTTGTGTTGGTAGAGGTTTCGCTGTTGGGCATGTGGGCCCGTTGCTCCATCCAACGTTGTCTGGCTGCTTCTGGGGTGTAGACCGGTTTTAAGGGATGCTCCTCCCTTGGATGGGTCTGATGCTGTGTTGCGTCAGGCAAGGAGTCAGAAGTTTGTCCTTTCCAGTACTCCTCAGTTGAGTTTTGTTCAAGGAGCTCTTTTGCTAGTGTCAGCAGCTCCTGTAACTCAGAAGTAGGCGTGTCCAGCTGTCCTTGTGTAGCCTCCGTTCGGCACCTGTGTGAAGGGTGTGGAGAAGGATGTTGTGGTGGACTGCTGTTGGCCATACCGTGGTGTTTGCAGGATGAGGATGCCCTTTTCCATGGCTTCTCCCTGTGGTTGGTCTGGAACCTGGGTCTGTTGCCATGGTGATGGCTCTGTCCTCTTCTGGCTAGGGGCTTTCTGTAGAAGGGTTTTGCATTGTGGCAATGCTGGGTGCCTTCTGGTGCCCGCTTTGGATTCTGGGTTGTGCAGTTCAGAATCAGTGGGGTCTTACAAACACCTTTGATTGCACCTTAAAGGCCTTCTGTGTCAGGTCACGCAGTTGTTGAATAGGCATTGTGTGGCAGGTCATAATGCCTAAATGGTGACTTAAAATAGGGTGGAGGCTTTGGAGGAAAAGGCTCTTGAAGCTGGTGTCCTCCGCCATCCCAGGGTAATTGCGAGCTCCGAAGTAAGCTCATCGAAGTCTGTGGTAATAAGCATGGGGAGTTTCATGCCATTCGGTTAAGGTCTTTGATTGTCACTCCATGTGTCATTTCCGAGTTTGTCTGAATGGATCCTTTTCCTTCTGCGGCTGCGGAGGTTTCTAGGAAACTGACTTGTGAAGTGTCAAGCAGAAGGCTTTGGCTCCCCCCTTGTATCTGTGTACAGGGGTGAGGGGGTTTACACTGCTGGCAGTGTGACGTGTGGCAGGGTGAATTTTACTTGAGTCCATGCACAGTCTGTAGGACTGTTTCAGTTCTTTCTGGACCATGTCAAGCTCCTCTTTAATGTTGCAGAATTGCTGAGTCAGGGTTTGGACTTCAGCTCTGGCTGCATGCAGATGGCCTTCTAAGGCCTTAACTCTAGTGTCGCTCTCATTAAAATCCATATACGCTGTTTTTAACAGTGATTTTGTGTGAAACAGTTCTCTTTCCAAGTCCTGTCTGATTACTTTTTCCAGCTGCGGTTGGTGTCCAGCAGCTGTTAGCGCCTCCTGAAGACTGGTGATTTCCTTCTGTTGCACCATTCTGTAAGTTTCCTTGCATCTGTTCTGTGCTTTCTCTCGTTGAGCAGGTGTCAGTTCCCAGTAGAACTCTGTGACTTGCAGGTTCAGTTAATTTACCTCCTGTCTGAGGCCCTTGAGGGTGTGGGCCAAGGAGA
>NW_015505703.1:709759-711283 GCF_001515645.1 Sinocyclocheilus grahami
CATACCGTGGTGTTTGCAGGATGAGGATGCCCTTTTCCATGGCTTCTCCCTGTGGTTGGTCTGGAACCTGGGTCTGTTGCCATGGTGATGGCTCTGTCCTCTGCTGGCTAGGGGCTTTCTGTAGAAGGGTTTTGCATTGTGGCAATGCTGGGTGCCTTCTGGTGCCTGCTTTGGATTCTGGGTTGTGCAGTTCAGAATCAGTGGGGTCTTACAAACACCTTTGATTGCACCTTAAAGGCCTTCTGTGTCAGGTCACGCAGTTGTTGAATAGGCATTGTGTGGCAGGTCATAATGCCTAAATGGTGACTTAAAATAGGGTGGAGGCTTTGGAGGAAAAGGCTCTTGAAGCTGGTGTCCTCCGCCATCCCAGGGTAATTGCGAGCTCCGAAGTAAGCTCATCGAAGTCTGTGGTAATAAGCATGGGGAGTTTCATGCCATTCGGTTAAGGTCTTTGATTGTCACTCCATGTGTCATTTCCGAGTTTGTCTGAATGGATCCTTTTCCTTCTGCGGCTGCGGAGGTTTCTAGGAAACTGACTTGTGAAGTGTCAAGCAGAAGGCTTTGGCTCCCCCCTTGTATCTGTGTACAGGGGTGAGGGGGTTTACACTGCTGGCAGTGTGACGTGTGGCAGGGTGAATTTTACTTGAGTCCATGCACAGTCTGTAGGACTGTTTCAGTTCTTTCTGGACCATGTCAAGCTCCTCTTTAATGTTGCAGAATTGCTGAGTCAGGGTTTGGACTTCAGCTCTGGCTGCATGCAGATGGCCTTCTAAGGCCTTAACTCTAGTGTCGCTCTCATTAAAATCCATATACGCTGTTTTTAACAGTGATTTTGTGTGAAACAGTTCTCTTTCCAAGTCCTGTCTGATTACTTTTTCCAGCTGCGGTTGGTGTCCAGCAGCTGTTAGCGCCTCCTGAAGACTGGTGATTTCCTTCTGTTGCACCATTCTGTAAGTTTCCTTGCATCTGTTCTGTGCTTTCTCTCGTTGAGCAGGTGTCAGTTCCCAGTAGAACTCTGTGACTTGCAGGTTCAGTTAATTTACCTCCTGTCTGAGGCCCTTGAGGGTGTGGGCCAAGGAGAGGATGATGCTGGTCAGATCCTGGTGGTTCAGGCTGGGTGTCAGGTGTCAACTTGTGTCGCAGTCTCGCTGTTCCTTTCTCTGCCGTTGCAGGTCGTTGGCTGCTTTGGGCTGAAGGATGTCCATCACAGTTGCCTGCTGGGTTTCCAGGTGGTCCTGGTGAGCTGGCAGGTCTGGATGTCTGCGACATACTGGCACACTTGTGGGAACACCAGAGAGAGGGAGGCACAAGGCAAATGCAAGTACGTACAGAGGTGTTAAGCTATCTGTATGGGGAACGGCTGTGTAGGCCGTGTAAGGTATGAATAGCTGGTGAGGGGCAGCTAGTGAGGTAGAGTGCTATGTTTTTGTGTTTGTGAACACAAAGAGAGAGTTTGAGTAACTTTATTGAGGGGGCTGTAATCAGGGGATGACCGGGCTATACGTGTGGTCAAACTATTACTCA
>NW_015505703.1:712226-719474 GCF_001515645.1 Sinocyclocheilus grahami
CCTGCTGGGTTTCCAGGTGGTCCTGGTGAGCTGGCAGGTCTGGATGTCTGCGACATACTGGCACACTTGTGGGAACACCAGAGAGAGGGAGGCACAAGGCAAATGCAAGTACGTACAGAGGTGTTAAGCTATCTGTATGGGGAACGGCTGTGTAGGCCGTGTAAGGTATGAATAGCTGGTGAGGGGCAGCTAGTGAGGTAGAGTGCTATGTTTTTGTGTTTGTGAACACAAAGAGAGAGTTTGAGTAACTTTATTGAGGGGGCTGTAATCAGGGGATGACCGGGCTATACGTGTGGTCAAACTATTACTCAAAGCACTGATGGTTCACAGGTTTAGTCACTATGAACAAAACTGAAATAAAATAATAAGATGAAATCAAAAAGGAAAAGGAAGAAGGAGGATTTTACCTATTTAGTTTTTGCTAGGAAATATGGCTAAGCAGGTGTCACTTGTGGGTGATGCTGCAATAGACTCATAAACCTAGGGTTAGACTGTTAGCTAAGCTAGCAGGGACACACCAAATACCTCAAGGTCACAAAGAAAAAGAAGAAGAAACAATGGGAAGTGTTCCTAGTTCTATCTGGGCCAACATTGTGTTGAACAGTAACTCCACTTCAATGTACTAGGCCTGGCACTGAGGAGTGAGGAGAAGTAGAGAGGAAACAGGGATTCGGCTACTAATAACCTGTAACTCATTAAGGAAACAACAGTTGCTAGAACAACTGTAATCCTATACAAAGAGGGAAGATGATGATGGTAAAATAACTCAAATAAGGTAAAAGTCCAGGTAGAATGCCCTTATAGCTCTAGAAGACTAAAGGAGAGGTAAATAAACAGACTGATTGTTAAATTTGTTAAATTCAGCTTAGCTGAATAGGGATATTCAGCCTGAAACAAAGGTAAATAAATTAGAGAGAATAGAGGAATAAATTCAAAATGAAGAGTAAAAGTAGAGTGTCCTTATAGCTATAGGAAACTAAAACGAAAGGTGTATAAGGACGTTGATTCAATTAAATTTAAAATCTAATTAAATTCCACTTGGCTGAATAGATAGAATAGATTCAGGCTAAATAAACATATATAAATTACATGAGATCAAATAGAGGTAGACTAAAATCGAATTCTAGCCAACACAGATAAAACCCAAGTATATGGGTTTTGACGGAGAGTGAAACCAAGAGTGAGGGGGTAGAGAGAGAGAGAAAGAAACTGTTTACTAGTTCATTGTAAACTAGTGATGGGGGTCTTTGACACATGCTTTGTAGAGTTTTGGGATCTCAGTCAAAAAAAAAAATGTTCTCGAATCCATGATTCGGAGTGTGCATCAAACTGCTAAATTCATGTGATTTCAGTAAACGAGGCTTCTTCACACATCATAGCTGTTTCAAATTGATTTGAAAGTTTAATAGTTTGAAGCTAGGTCTCATGAACCAGTGTCTATGATTTGTATGTGATCTCGTATCCATTTTATAAATTCGTACACATTTAGTGACGCATTTAATAAAGGGAGGAGGCATATTTAAAAGTCTCCTATTGGTCTTTAAGTTTACTGAAATATAACATATTAAAAGACCCTTAATATTTAAGGGTATTAGGGATATTCGTAATTCGAGGCATATTTAAAAGTCTCCTATTGGTCTTTAAGTTTACTGAAATATAACATATTAAAAGACCCTTAATATTTAAGGGTATTAGGGATCGTTGATTGCCTTTAATTGATTACACCTTAAATAACACATTGGCTATTGGTTAGGTACGGTGTTTCGTTGAGTTGAGTTTTCACTGCACTTACACTGTTCTGACCAGCAGGGGTTATCAGCACCGAGCGATTCGAAACAGTGAATCATTTGTGGCACAATTCATTCATTTGATTCAAAGCCTCGAGAAGCTTTGTCTCTCCCATCACCAGTTCAAATCAAAGTCCCTTAGTCTAAAAGGTCCCAAGGTCTGTAGTCTTTGGTTTAAATGTTATACTCTACACTCACACAGGTCTAGGTATTTGCTGAGTGCTAACAGGTTTCAGTTGATGTAGAGGGCTTTAACTTGTATGCGTTTAGGGCTGCTGGAGAGCTAGCTTTGGCTACATGCAGCTGTTTGTTTACACAAAGGTCTGTGAAGTGGGTGCTGTTATCAGATTAACCCGGAAGAGTCTGCTCACACTTCCGGGGTCACGTGTTGCTAGGAGACCAATGCAAGATCACATCACAGCTGGGGCTGGACGATATGGCCAAAATTTATATCACGATATATTTCTTAATTTCGGTATAATAAATACAATATAATTCCGATATCGATATGAACACTATTTATCTGAAATAGAAATCTTTTGTAACATTATAAATGCCTTTATCATCAATTTTAAGCATCCTTGCTAAATAAAATTATTAATTTCTATAATTTCTTTTTCCCAAAAAATTTATAAAAATTATACTGAATGGAATAGTGTATAATGTTACAAAAACTTTTTATTTCAGATAAATGCTGATCTTTGGATCTTTCTATTCATCAAAGTATCCTGAAAAAAAATTTACTCAACTGTTTTAAATATTGATAATCAGCAAATCAGCATATTAGAATGATTTCTGAAGGATCATGTGACACTGAAGACTGGAGTAATGATGCTGAAAATTTAGCTATGTATGATCACAGGAATAAATTACATTTTAAAATCTATTCAAAATAGAAAGCAATTTTAAATAGCAAAAATATTTCAAAATTTTACTGTTTTTGCTGTACTTTGGATCAAATAAATGCAGCCTTGTTGAGCAGAAGAGAATTCTTAAAAAAACAAAATACAACAACATTAAAAATCTTACTGTTCAAAAACTTTTGACTGGTAGTGTAGGCTGATTATTCTTATAGATTGAAACAAATGTGCTTCAGCCAGAAAAAAGGGTATGAAAAGTGCTCCGAGTCACTGCAGAAAACAAAAAAATCGAACAATAACAAAAACTGGAAATGTTGCTGGAGACCAACGTTATTACAGTTTAGCATTTTAAAATTTGTTTTATTTAATATCATTTTCAAATTTGCAATAAAATTTAGTTTAGTTTTTATTAGTTTCATTAATAATTTTGTTAGTTTTAGTTTAGTTTTTATTTTGTGAACACATTTCTATTTAGTTTTTATATAGTTTAGTTTCAGTTTTAGTTTTAGTAATTAAAGTTTATTAGATTTAACAGATCACTTCCAGAACGCAGGCCAAAGAAAGACTTAGGCTAATTTAACCTTAGTGATGCAAACGTCTAGTGACACCAAATTAAAGCATGCTGAGATTGATTAGATGGTAAAAGTATACAAATACACACCAAAATTAAGCAGTCATGCCTTTTTAATAAGTTGCGCTTACATTATATGTAAATGCACTAGACTGAATGATAAGTGTGTGTTGTGATATTTAATTTGAAAATAAATGTAGCTAATTTCTTTATATTATAGCCTATGTCTTTCATCTTATTTAACTATAATCATGATACCGTAACTGTCGTGTCTTGCTCACTTTCCCACGAACAAACGCGCATAAATAAGTGTGACTAATGAAATTTAATAATAATAGCGGAGCCTCAACATTCGATTTGCAGCGTTGCGCATTCTAGCCATTCGCGCTGCAGCTGAAGTGAATGACAGCTTGGGAGCACTCGTTGCTCGCTTTCTGTAGCCTATATCATTTTATTTTTAAGATTTATTTTTAAAAAATTAAGATTTATTTTTAAGATAGATATTTATCATATCTAAAGATGTTCTTTTTATTTATGAAGATTTAAGTATGTAGTTTATGCACATTTGTTCAAAACAGCCTGGCAGATTGTTCACAAGATGTAGGCAAAAGTTTGTAGTGTATACAGGAAGGATGCACATTTTTATTCTTCTGTTGCGCTGCTTGTCTATTTCTCTACAAAGCACCAACTTAAAATGCCTATTTTGGTTTGATTGCTTGTGTCACATGAGAAAATAAATAATTTTGCCTTACTGATGCAGTAGCCTATTTAATGTGGGTGCGGTTCAGGTTACGGTCTTTATGTCAAACGGGTCGGGTACAGAATTAAATTGGTGCTGGCTGCTGTCGGATAACGGGTCAGGTGTGCTGTTGTGTACAGCGGATGCAGGTTTACCTAACAGGGCCAGTGCAGGACTCTGCTTTAAATTGCTTTGTGTCTCTGTCAGATAACCTCACGTGCATGATGTGCCATTTACGGGAATTTCACGGTATTTCCCTAAACGACACACATCAATTTATTTTGAATTTTTTTTTTTTTCAGTTTACGAAAATGTTTTTTGACCAATCATTTTCGTCTTAGTTTTCGTTTACGAAAATAACCTTGCTGGAGACGGCCTTATTTAAAATGAAAACTGATTCTCTGTCAGCAGTAGGTGCTTTTAGAGTGATAAAACTAGCGGTTTCCCCAGTAATTGCTGTAATCAAAGCAGCTCCGCTCATGAATGCTACTTTATCAGATCAAATGAAAATGCCATTGAAACTTTTCTGAAGACAGTCGGTTCCCTTCAGAGATACATTCATATAAAACACCCGCGCCATGTTATGATTTTGAAACATGCAGTGCTGATGTTTATTCAACGAAGTCAAACGGCACAAATAAATAAATGTATGGGAAACTGGTAATGTATATCGAAATATCGGAAATGTGTTTAAAAATCATATCACCGTTATTGAAAAAAATAATATTGCAATACATATTGATATTGAATTATTGTCCAGCCCTAATCACAGCCTAAGCGGAGCAGCGATTGATCTGTGCTGAGCATGCATAGGAAACTCACATGTCAGATGAGGTGTGCTCAGTCATGACGTCACATGCAGCTCATTCACAAATCGAAAACAGCACGTTCACTTCACAGGCAATGGTGAATTCATAGTTAGCTACGCTAGAATAACACCATAAATTTGACGTAAATGTTTCACATGAGCAGATCAATATGAATACAATGATACGTAACACATAATAAGGCCTTCAATCATTGAAATTAGGAGCATCGCTCAGATCACCTACAACAGTGCTGAAAGTGGGGATTTCTTCGCCCAAGATCAGACGAATTCTGATACATTTATTCTGGTACCATTTATATGGGCTGCTAATCTGAGATTTCTTCGTCAGAGTGTCTCTCCCACTGTGGTTCCTTTTGCAGCCTATAAGAGTACCTGAGTTCTCTCTGGAACATGTCAAATTCATCTTGAGTGTTGTTCAGCTGCTGGATCAGAGTCTCAATTCTGGCAACTTTGTCTAAGAGCTCAGAATTAGCTGTTCAATAGTCCTTTCTATTTAAAGGTGCCTTTTCCAGGTGCTCTCGCAGTTCAGCAGCTGTCAGAGCCTTTTGAAGTCTTCTAATCTATTCTATTGATTGATTTGTCTTTGGTTGCCATGGAACCAGAGGCCTGTTCTGCCCTTTTGAGGTGTTAGTTGAATTTGGGAGGAAGGGTCCATAGACCCTCATAGTTGGACCTTTGGTTAGGTGAGGGGGCGTTAGATATTATTTGTTAAATATCACAAATAGTAGTGTGTCTGATTGGTCCAAATGCTACAGATATGTTAGTGCTTCAATGCACAGCTAGATTAGTTTAGAGCTTCCATGTACTATGTTAGAACTTCTAAGCACAAGAAGCTCAGTTTAGTGCTTCTGTGAACAGTAACACTATGTTAGTGCAACTAAGCAAATGAAGAAAACGCAAGCCCACATATGCTGAAAACCTTCTTTCTCTGTTAGAGAAAGTTGGTTTATGCAATGTTAAGACTAAAGCTTGCCCACATGAAAGATGTTTCTGACATGTGAAATTAAATGTTATTTCCAATGTAGAAAGACAGATTTTAATGTGCAAGGAGTTTTATGCTCATAAACTTACTCAGTTACTAACGTAACCTCGGTTCCCTGAGATATGGGAACGAATACCAGAGCATGTGATTCCGCTCCGCTCGCTCAATACGCTCAGTGCCGCTCGCTCAACCCAGAATGCCGTTTGGTGATTTGCTTGTTCGAGATCGAGAATCTGTAGAGAAAAAAAAAAACTGACCCAAAACAATAGGTAGTCCTTCAGAATTTAGGCTAGATCTAGGCAGCAGTAATTTATAATCTAATATAATGCACGCAAATTTGTTCTTTACAGAACAGAGCGGGATCTGAGCGGGAATTGGTTTACGGTGAGCGTGAGCGTAATATTAACAGAGCGCTTGCTTGGGCGGTTAGAGCGACTGAGTGGAGCGCACGTCCATAGAGCGGAAAACGTAGTGGAGCATCACACCGCTCCGCTTCGCTCACATGCTCTGACGAGTACTGCGTCTGCTAAAGATGCTATGGGAAAAAGTATTTTTTTCTCCTGAACTGAAGCCTTTTTCAATCACGCAGTGAAACAGTGAATGCATGGTCATTGGTTCATGCAGTGTATAAAAAAAAAAAACAATGGCTCGGAATCAGAGCTGCACGAGCCTATGGTGACAAAACCCGCCAGAATGGGCTATATAAGCCCTTAATCAGGTTACTTCGACTGAAGCGACGACTGAGTCATGCGGCTACATAGCACGGCTACCAATGCAGTACCCGTTCCCGTATCTCAGGGACCGAGGTTACGTTAGTAACCGAGTACGTTCCCTATCGATACTTCACTCGTACTGCGTCTGCTAAAGACGCTATGGGAACACAGTACAATCACACCGTGCTAAGGTAGAGGAATGACTATCCAAGTATTATAACTTCCATAAGCAAGCAATGCCCATAGGGAAGTTAACAATAACCCAAGGCTAATACGGGCTGAACTCTAAGAAGCACGCCACCGACGAAAAGCGCCCATTCATCTATCCTTTAGGTGGCTCCCATACGTCACTTCGTCGACCAAAAATTTTCATGGGTGGTCCAACGCTGTCCGCCCTGCTGACCCGGACCCAACCCTGGTTCTGGGGGTCCAACCACTCAGGGGTCAGAACGGGAGACCCCCAAAGGCCCCCAAACGCAGTTCAGCCATGCTCCACAGCAGGACACCACCACGTCCCACTTCAGGCCTATTGCATAGGGGGTCTCCCCATTCAAATAAGTTGGAAGTGGACGCTTTTCAGGCGGTACCCCCATCCCGCTTACATGCCATTTGACCATTTCCCATACAGGTCAGCGTGCTGACCACTGCTGACCACTGCATGGCCCCGCCCCCATCCCACGAACCTACTATTTGTCCACTTACCTACTAAAAGGACAGAATGACCCCTTGACCACTGCTGACCACCGCCCCTCCCTCGGGATCCCCCC
>NW_015505703.1:719778-743529 GCF_001515645.1 Sinocyclocheilus grahami
AAAATCATTATTGCTTAAACTTAATAAATACTAATAAATTAAAAAAATAATAAAACCTGCTGACGTCGTAGAAACGAATTGTTAATTCGAATTATATTTGGAGCGCCGTAGTTATTAAATAATCTCAGTTAAACTGTAGACCTAAGCTAACACACAGCTGTATATAGGCCTAAATACAGAACTACAGAGTACAGAAGATATTAGCCTACACCACTTAGGCCTATTGAAATTTTATTTTTTTTAAAAACTGACCCAAAACAATAGGTAGTCCTTCAGAATTTAGGCTAGATCTAGGCAGCAGTAATTTATAATCTAATATAATGCACGCAAATTTGTTCTTTACAGAACAGAGCGGGATCTGAGCGGGAATTGGTTTACGGTGAGCGTGAGCGTAATATTAACAGAGCGCTTGCTTGGGCGGTTAGAGCGACTGAGTGGAGCGCACGTCCATAGAGCGGAAAACGTAGTGGAGCATCACACCGCTCCGCTTCGCTCACATGCTCTGACGAGTACTGCGTCTGCTAAAGATGCTATGGGAAAAAGTATTTTTTTCTCCTGAACTGAAGCCTTTTTCAATCACGCAGTGAAACAGTGAATGCATGGTCATTGGTTCATGCAGTGTAAAAAAAAAAAAAACAATGGCTCGGAATCAGAGCTGCACGAGCCTATGGTGACAAAACCCGCCAGAATGGGCTATATAAGCCCTTAATCAGGTTACTTCGACTGAAGCGACGACTGAGTCATGCGGCTACATAGCACGGCTACCAATGCAGTACCCGTTCCCGTATCTCAGGGACCGAGGTTACGTTAGTAACCGAGTACGTTCCCTATCGATACTTCACTCGTACTGCGTCTGCTAAAGACGCTATGGGAACACAGTACAATCACACCGTGCTAAGGTAGAGGAATGACTATCCAAGTATTATAACTTCCATAAGCAAGCAATGCCCATAGGGAAGTTAACAATAACCCAAGGCTAATACGGGCTGAACTCTAAGAAGCACGCCACCGACGAAAAGCGCCCATTCATCTATCCTTTAGGTGGCTCCCATACGTCACTTCGTCGACCAAAAATTTTCATGGGTGGTCCAACGCTGTCCGCCCTGCTGACCCGGACCCAACCCTGGTTCTGGGGGTCCAACCACTCAGGGGTCAGAACGGGAGACCCCCAAAGGCCCCCAAACGCAGTTCAGCCATGCTCCACAGCAGGACACCACCACGTCCCACTTCAGGCCTATTGCATAGGGGGGCTCCCCATTCAAATAAGTTGGAAGTGGACGCTTTTCAGGCGGTACCCCCATCCCGCTTACATGCCATTTGACCATTTCCCATACAGGTCAGCGTGCTGACCACTGCTGACCACTGCATGGCCCCGCCCCCATCCCACGAACCTACTATTTGTCCACTTACCTACTAAAAGGACAGAATGACCCCTTGACCACTGCTGACCACCGCCCGATCCCCCCCCCCCATCCCACGAACCTACTATTCGTTCTCTTAGCTACTAAAGTAACAGAATGACTCCTTGACCACTGCTGGCCACTGCCCTGCTGTCAGGACCCGCAAACCAACTATTTGTCCACTTACCTACTAAAGTGACAGAATGACCCCTTGACCCCTGCCCCACCCTCGGGACCTGCCCCCCCATCCCACGAACCTACTATTTGTCCGCTTACCTACTAAAGTGACAATGACCCCTTGACCCCTGCTGACCACTGCCTTGGCCTCGGGACCTAACCCCCCCACCCCGTCCCACAAACTTACTATTTGTCCACTTACCTACTACTAGATTGCAAGTGGGATATGTGTCCATTTGCAACCTATTGAATGGGATCGCTATTGTAGGAATGTCCACCAAAGTACTAAACCGATCCCATTCAGTAGATTGCAATTGGGATATGTGTCCATTTACAATTTATTTAATGGGACCATAATAGTAGGTTAGTGACGACTGAGTCATAGCATAGCACGGCTAGTAACGCAGTACTCGTTCCCGTATCTCAGGGAACCGAGGTTACGTTAGTAACCGAGTACGTTCCCTATCAATACTTCACTCGTACTGTATCTGCTAAAGATGCTAGGAGAACACAGTACAATCACACCGTGCTAAGGTAGAGGAACGACTATCCAAGTATTATAACTTCCATAAGCAAGCAATACCCTTAAGGAAGTTAACAATAACCCAAGGCTAAAACGGGCTGAACTCTAAGAAGCACACCACTGACGAAAAGCATCCATTCGTCTATCCTTTAGGTGGCTCCCGTACGTCACTTCGTCGACCGAAAATGTTCATGGGGGGGTCCGATGCCATCCGCCCCGCTGACCCGGACCCGACCCTGGTTCTGGGGGTCCAACCACTCGGGGGTCCGAACGGGAAAAGCCCAAAGGCCCCCAAACGCAGTTCAGCCATGCTCCACAGCAGGGCACCACCACGTCCCACGTCCCACTCCCAGGTTAGTGGGATAAATGTCCACCAAAGCACTAAATCAATCCCATTCAGTAGATTGCAATTGGGATATGTGTCCATTTACAATTTATTTAATGGGATCATAATAATAGGTTAGTGGGATAAATGTCCACCAGTTAAACCAATCCCATTCAATAACTTGCAATTGGACACATATCCCATTTGCAATTAATTCAATGGGATTTATATAACAATGTAAATGAAGTGTTGTCTACCAATCTAGGTCCCATTTCCAAACTATTCAGTGGGCCTCAAATAGGAGGGTTGTGGACAGATGAATTTTGACATCAAATTTGTGCTGCTGACTCTGGAGGTCCTTATGGATGTTGATGTACAGGTTTTATCAAGATAGTTTAAGAGGAAACAGCCTAAACCACTGTGTCCACAAAACACCTATTTGAGTCCCATTATATAGGTTGAAAATGGAATTTGTCCCACTCCCAACCTATATAATGGGCTTCAGAAAGGTGTTTTGTGGACACAAGGGTTTAAGACCTTAAATGATGAAATATTTTGATAAAACCTATTTATCAGCACTCAGCAGCCCCTCCTGAATGTGTAGCACCAAGTTTGGTGCCAAAAACTCCACTGTCCACCAACCTACTATTTTGTAAAATGGAATAGGTTGCAGGTGAGATCTCCAGATCTCAGCTCTGGAGAGGTCCAGAGAGCCAGGACTTGCACTCCTGTCTTAGTCTAAGTCTCCTCTATCAGTTAATTTCAAGTAATTTGGAGAAACTTGAAATTTAGGCCCAAAAAAAACTCCAAGGCGTACTTAGTTTTTTTGGGTCGAAAAAAAAAGGTTTCTTCAATTTTCCTGAAACTCTAGATTCTGATAGGGGAGGCATAGATGTGCACAGGAGTGCAGGTTTCAAGACTCTAGAGCTTTCCAGTGCTGAGATCTAGAGGTCCCACGTGCAACCTATGGCATTGTTAAAAAAGGAGTTTCCTGGACAGTGGAATTTTGGCACCAAACTTGGTTCTACACACTCAGAAGGGGCCTGCCGAGTGCTGATATGCAGGTTTTATCAAGACAGTTTGAGAGGAAACAGCCTAAACCATTGTGTCCACAAAACACCTATTTGAGTCCCATTATATAGGTTGGAAATGGGATGCATCCCACTCCCAACCTATATAATGGGCTTCAGATAGGTGTTTTGTTGACACAAGGGTTTAAGATCTTTCATAATTAAATATTTTGATTAAACCTATTTATCAGTACTCAGCAGGCCCCCCTGAGTGTGCAGCACCAAGTATGGTTCCAAAATTCCATCTCCTCTATCAGAAGAGTGAATTTCAAGTCAAGTTTAAGAGGAAACAGCCTAAAACCACTGTGTCCACAAAACACCTATTTGAGTCCCATTATATAGGTTGGAAATGGGATGTGTCCCACTCCCAACCTATTGTATGAGCCCCAAATTGTAGCTTTCTGGACACTTTATATAAATAGGATTAATCATATGTATGATGTATTTTTCTTGAGTAAACCATCTCCGCTTTACTAAAAACAGTCAATTGGAACCATTTATCTGATTTGCATTTCATAATTTTTATTATGCATAAAAAATGAATGTCCATAAAGCTCCTATTCAGTCCCCATTAAATAGGTTCTAAGTGGGACCTTCTGGTAGGAGTAATGCTGTATGTCCCACTTGCAACCTATTATATGGTGACTGTATAGGAGCTTTATGAACACTTCCTGTATATTGTATTATTCATGTGTAGGATGTTTTTTCTTGATTAAACCACCTCTGCTGTAATCAATACAGTCATTTGGTCCAATGTATCTGATTTGCATATCATAATAATGTTTATTATGCATAAAAAAATGAATGTCCATAAAGCTCCTATCCAGTCCCCAATAAATAGGTTGCTAATGGGATTTTATTTGCAGTTTGATTAATGATACCATTAATATGGGGGCTAGAGCCTGGGGGCATCGAATGCTTGATCGTGGGGCCCTCACGTACAACATATCACAGGGCCGAACTCCCCAGCTTTTGGGAAGGGCTTTAAAAAAATCATCAGAAATATTCAGGGAAAAATACAGACATGTGCTCACCCCTTTTCTGACCTTTTGACCCCTAAACGAGGTCTTTGGGCCACCAAACTTTTCCGCCCGCTCAAGGGGGTTCCCTTGAGACAAAAATTTCGAATTCAGCTTGATCGGACCCTTCTGAGCTGTGTCCATGAAGTAACTATGGTAAGCCCATTCAAATAGGTTGCAAGTGGGATTTCACTAGAAGGGTCCCAGGGGCCCCAAATTGCACATGGGGCTCCGTCAGGGGCCCCTGAGTGATGTACCGAGAGGGCTGAGGCCTAGGACCCCAAAAAATATTTTTCATAGGGAGGCGCTAGAGAGCACCATATGGTGTGGACGTAAGTTTAGAGAGCTCCTTCAAAGCCTCTTTAAATTTATATATTTCGGACTATTTTCATTGCGAAAGTCTGCTCAATAATATCTACCAGTGAAATGGAGAAGGCTAAGTCCAAGAAAGGTGATTCACCAACCAGCGCAGGTGAACAAATGGCCGAGAAATCGTCGTCTAATGAAGGCGAGGCTGATGGTGATGTTCGCACGGCCCCAGACTCAACTGCAATTCTGTCTGCCATTCAAACTATGAATTACAATATTAATGAAAGATTTAACTCCCTGGAAGCGACTCTATCCCAGTTGCAATCAGCACTTTCTGAAACCACATCGCGTATCACGGACCTTGAAGGTGTTAACGCCGAGCATGAAAGACACATTTCTGATCTCGAGTGCTCTCTTCAGGAAATTCTAGCGACTAATAAGGCCTTGCGTGCTAAACTGGATGATCTTGAGGGACGTTCTCGACGACAGAATATCAAAATTGTCGGCCTACCCGAGAACGTGGAAGCTGGCCGCCCAACTGAGTTTGTGGAAAAACTCATCCCGAACCTCCTGGGAGCCGAGAACTTTCCTGGAGGGATTAAAGTTGACCGCGCACATCGTACTGGCTCTTTACCATTAAAAGGAGGGCGTCCACGAATCATGATCGCGAGGATACATCATTATCCGATCAAAGAGATGATACTAAGGCTCGCGCGGCAACATACACCTTTAAAATACGAGGAAGCACACGTCTCCATCTTCCCAGATTTCACGGCAGAGGTGCTATCACAGCAAAGGGCGTTTGGCAGAGTGAAAAATAAATTGAAGGAGGCTGGTATCCGTTTTGGACTACTGTTTCCCACGCGGCTTATTGTCACCCTCATGTTATTGTATAAGGTTATCTTCTCGGCTTCGTTTGGGGAAGCTGACAAAAGGGGAAGGGTGGGTGGTCTTGTCTTTATTTTTCGTTGTGTGTTTAGTGTTTTATGCCTCCGTATCTCCTTCTCTGATTAATATTCATTCAATCTCTTTTGCAGCAGCCACTACTTTAGATAATATACGTCATGGCTTGTAGTAGAGGGCCCTTATTTAAAGGTGGCAATGTCACTCTTGCCAGTTAGAACGTCTGTGGATTAAACAATCAGATTAAGAGAGCTAAAGTTTTTTCTTATTTGAAGTCTATCGCTGCTGACATATTATTTTTGCAAGAGACACATATAAGGCATTCTGAACAAAGGCAACTGAGATGCAGTTGGATCTCTCAGGTGTTCCAGTCTTCTTTTTCATCCAGGGCCAGAGGAGTAGCTATTTTGGTCCGTAAATCGGTCCCTTTCAAGCACATATCTACGATCAGCGACCCTAATGGCCGTTATGTAATTGTATCTGGCCTGCTTTCCTCAATTCATGTCACATTGCTGAATGTGTACGGACCTCATTTTGATGACCCCGCTTTTTTTCGCAAAGTTTTAAATCTTTTACCAACCACTCTAAACACGCACCTTATAATAGGCGGTGATTTCAACTTAGTTTTAGACCCTGCTCTAGACAGATTTCCATCACGCTTTGACATATCCTTGCCCAATTCCATTGTCGTTCTTAATGATCTTATTAATTATTTTGACCTTGTTGATATCTGGAGATTAAAAAATCTAACGGACAAACAGTACACTTTTTTCTCGCAAGTTCATAAATCATACTCTAGGATCGATTTCTTTTTAGTTGATTCTACAATTATTCCCTGTGTTAAATCAATGAAACATCATAATAGAATCATTTCTGATCACTCAGCAGTAACAATCTCTCTAGATTTATTAGAAATTAAGCCTAGCTATAACTGGCGTTTTAATCCTACTTTGCTCTCAAATGCCAGTTTTTGTAAGCATATAACAGAGTTGCTTGCTGAGTTTCTCAAATTTAATGACACGGGTGAGGTTTCAGATTCAACACTATGGGAAAGCCTAAAGGCTGTTTTGAGAGGACATATTATATCTTATGAGTCCAGTCTTAAAAAACAAAGGGAAAAACGTCTCTTAGAAATTGATAATAATCGTACTTGGTTAGAAGACGCCTACAGAGATTCTACAGATTTGGATATGCTTAATTAAATAACCGCACTCAAATTGGAATATAATTTAATTCTCTCAAACCAAGTTAAAAATATGTTGTTAAAAGTTAAGCAAAAACAATTTAAACTCGGGGATAAACCAGACAAATTGCTTTCTCGCCAGCTAAGGGGGCTGCAAGCCATTAGAGCAATCCATAAAAAAAAAAACAAGGAAGGTGTCTTTTTAACAAATCCCAGTGAAATCAATGATACACTTGTAACAACATTTGTAGGTCGGGAAGAAGGAGGCGGGAACCGGCGGACATTCAAAGAAACTTTACTAAAATAAACAAACACAAAATAGCGCGACAGCCCCTCGCGGACGACTGTCGTGCACAAACAAAACCAAAACACAAAATAAACTCCAGGCCTGGTCCTCTCTCGTCTTTCACTGTCGTCACTCCTCCTTTGTATCCTTCCGGAGCTCCTCCGTGAGACTCGAGACCGGTGAGTGGTGCAGGTGTCGCTCATTAGCAATCACTCCACCGGCCTCGCACCGTTCCCACGGCTCTCGGTCCCGCCCCGCCCCGCCCCACCCCTCTCGTCACAACACTTAAAGAATTTTACAAAGAATTATACAAATCAAAGGGTTGTTCTGACCCCTCACTACTAACAAATTATCTTCATTCATTACAGCTTCTAAAGTTGGGGTGTACAGAGCAGGCCGCTTTGAATGCAGATATAACAGTAGAGGAGATACTAGATGCTATCAAGTCTTTCCCTAGTGGTAAGACACCTGGCCCAGATGGCTTTGGAATTAAATTTTACAAAAGATTTGCGCTGACTCTTTCTCCTTTGCTGTTGAGGATGTTTAATTGCTCATTTGGTGAACACAAGTTCCCCCAGTCCTTTTATGAGTCAAATATTTCTTTAATTCTAAAAAAAGGTAAAGAAGAAACAGACCCATCATCATATCGTCCCATTGCTCTTTTGAATTCTGATCTTAAAATTCTTACCAAGATTCTTGCTAACAGATTAAATAACTGTATTGGAAAAATTATTAATCTTGACCAATCTGGTTTTATTCCGTTTTTCCTTTTTTAATGTCAGACGATTAATTAATATTTTATATACCAGATTTGATTCGAAAACCAGCATTGCAATACTTGCCTTGGATGCAGAAAAGGCGTTTGACCAAATTGAGTGGGACTATATTTTAGCGATGATTAGAGAATTTAATATGGGTGATACATTTGCCTCTTGGGTGAGGATGTTATATGCCCATCCTAGGGCTTCGGTTCTCACTAACTTTAATAGGTCATCTCAATTCCGACTATATAGAGGCACCCGTCAGGGCTGTCCTCTTTCGCCTTTGCTTTTTGCAGTTGCAATTGAACCTCTCGCCCTTGCCATTAAAAATAATCCTTTAATATTGCCCCCAAATATAGGCCGAATTAATCATCATATTTCTCTCTATGCAGACGATATTATTTTATATCTTCGCAACCCAGAACAGTCTATACCTCCATTACTAAATCTGTTAGAAACATTTGGTAAACTCTCTGGTTACTCACTAAACTGGCAATAAAGTGAATTTTTAGCAGTGACTAATAATATTGACCCAATTTTTATGCGTAGTTTACCTTTTAAAATAGCCATAAATAGCTTGAAATATCTTGGAGTTAATATACCTAGAAACCCTAAAGAGATATATAAGCTTAATTATTTAACTATGATAGAAAACCTAAAGAGCAATATAAAATGCTGGCGGACCCTACCTCTATCAACGATGGGCCATGTGAACGCTATTAAGATGGTGACATATATTTGCCTAAAAAGTTCTTCAAAATTTTAGACTCTATTGTACTGCCATTTGTCTGGGGCCTCAAAATGCATAGAATATCTAAATTACATGTGTGCAAGCCAAGGTCATTGGGGGGTTTAGGTCTACCAAATTTTCAGCACTACTACTGGGCTGCCAATTGTAGAGCCTTAACTTACTGGTATGGCCCACAGCCCAATAGTCTCTCAGATGATCTTCCTTCATGGCTTGTGATTGAACAGGATTCTTCAAACTCGTTTCTCTCCTCATTGCTATTTGCAACCCCAGAGACATCTAAAGCTGCAGTAGGATCCCACTTTATGATTAGTAATTCTCTTAGGATATGGTGTCAGATCAGCAAGACATTTAAACTGCCAAATACCTCTTTGTTTGCTCGTAACCATGCCTTTAAACCTTCACTTTTAGATCCAGTGTTCACAGGTTTGGCTAGAAAAGGAATTCTCTCCTTGTGAGATTTATATATGGACAAAAGTTTTGCTACATTTTCTCAGCTAAAAGATAAGTATGATCTTCCTGCTTCATACTTTTTCAGATACCTACAAATTAGAAATTATGTTCGTTCCACAATGCCAAATTTTGAAACATTATCGGCTGATAATGAATTACACAAATTGCTTACTTGCACCCCCAATACCCCAAAGTTAATCACAAAATTTGTAGATATCTTTACAATTCAGTTAGATATCTCTACTAATCATATGAAAAATGATTGGGAAAATGAATTGAATATTCAGGTTTCTGAGGAGGACTGGGCAAAATGTCTTAAAAATATATACATCTGCTCTATTAATGCCAGACACCAGCTTATTCAGTACAAGGTGCTGCATAGATTACATTATTCAAGGGTCAAACTAAACACTTTCTATTCTACTATTTCCCCTCTCTGCAATAAGTGCAAATCTGCGGAGGGTTCTCTTGGTCATCTTTTCTGGGCATGCCCAAAACTCTGTGAATTTTGGTCAGAAGTTTTTCAAGTTCTCTCTGATGCTTATGCATGTGAGCTTCCTTTAGATCCTGCGACTGCTAATCTTGGCTGGTCAAGAAAATCTATTCTTTGCGTGTGGAAGAAAAAGTCGAAGCCACTATTCAAAACTTGGTTGTCAGAACTCTCCTCCACCCTGCATGTGGAAAGACTTAGATATAGTATTTCTGGAAATATAGATCAGTTTGATGCTTCCTGGAGGCCTCTTTTCAATCACCTGTTAAAAACTTTTAATAACGGCGATACTATTTGAAATTTTCTTTTCTTTTCTTGTAATTGCTATTTTCTTTCATTTCCGTATCAATCTTAATATGTTCAGATTTTTTTCTCTCTAAATTTCATTTCAATATTTGACTTTTTCTTTTCCTCTATGTCAAAACTAGCGACAATGTTGACACTGTTGCAAATCTGTTCGCTTTCTGTTACTATGGTAATTTTCCTTAAGTAATGCCCTTGTGAGGTAAAAAGGCCTAGTTTGTTACCTATTATTTTTATTATTTTATAATTGTTATTATTACAATATTATTTCATCTTGTCTATGATGTCATATTGTGCAAAAAGTTGCTTTGAACCCCTTTGCCTCTACTTGGTGATGTGGTTATCTGCTAAACTGAATTTAATTGAAGGAGTTTTTTTTTTTTTTTAGTTTTTTTTCTTTTTTCTTTCTTCTTGTAAAAAAAACAAAACAATTATTTTTCATTATTTTTGATCCATCTCTATGGACTCTATGGACTCTAAGGGAGTGCCATTCAAGTCAATGGGAGAGACTCGGACACAGGCCCGATTTCAGCCTCACACTCAGCCGTACTTAAAAGGCTTAGAAAGCAGCTAGGAGCCCCACAATTTGGGGGCCAATTCAGGGACTTCTGATGGTAAATACTGCAAAGTTTCGAGGCCCTATGACCTGTCGTCTCCGAACGGGAAACGTCCCACTCGCCAACTAATCGTGTAGCAGTTTGGCATTCACGCGGTCCCTTTTTTGAACTTTTGACCCCTAAAGGAGGTCGTAGGGTCATCAAACATTTCCGCCCGCTCAAGGGGCCTGTGACAATACGCAAATGGCGCACTCGGATCGATCGGACATATCTAAGCCGTGTCCACAAAGTTACTGTGGTAAACCCTTTCAAATAGACTGAGAGTGGGATTTTTTTAGAAGGGTCCCAGAAGCCCCAAATTGCACACGAGGCAGCGTCAGGGGCCCCTGAGCAATGTACCTTCATTATTTTTGATCCATCTCCCTCTCTGCCATTCAAGTCAATGGGAGAAACTCAGATGCAGGCCTGATTTCAGCCCCACACTCCCAAGACTTTTTAGTATGGCTATACTAAAAAGTCTTAGAAAGCAGCTAGGGGACCCAAACTGAACGGGGGACGTCCCACTCGCCAACTAATCATGTAACAGTTTAGAGGACGTGGGTCCCTTTTTTGACCTTTTGACCCTTAAACGGCGTTGTAGGGTCACGGAACTTTGTATGGCATTCAATGGGGTCCCTACGAGTCACCGACAGCGAATTCAGGTCGATCGGACCTTTCTGAGCCGTGTCCGCAAAACTACTATGGTAAGCCTATTGAAATAAGTTGCACGTGGGATTTTCTTAGAAGTGTGTGGGCATGCCCAAATTCGACAAGGGAGTCAGGGTACACCCCGGAGCGCTGTACAGAAAGCGCAGGTCGATCGGAGGAACTTTGCTCGGATGTCACAAACCGGCTGGCGTGTGCCCCGTCACATTTTCAGGCCAAGTCATCTCTAGACTGTAGTGGTTCAAAGGGGGGGCCCTTCAGGGCCCTCAGCACAGTGGGCAGATCCCATGAAGGGACAGTTAGCGCCCTTCAAGAAGCGGACAACCGCGCTATTCCTACCCACCGATTGACCCGCAATAGGGGCATGAGAGGCCGCCATAGCCGCTACATAAACCTTGAGAGTGGATGGGGAGCGTCCCTTATCCAGCAGCTCTTGCAAGAATGACAACAGCACTGACAGATCGGAAGTAGAAAGGTCTAGATTTAGGTACCAAGTGGAGAACATAGACCACTTAAGGGCGTAGAGGCATCTCATCGACATGGCTCTAGCCTCCAAAATCATGTTTAAATCTCGCTCTGGGAGGCTTGAAGGATGCCGTTGAGCAGCCAGAGGTGTAGGGCCCACAAATCGGGTCAAGGGTGCCATATTGTCCCGTCCGCTTGATAGAGGAGATCTCGTCTCAATGAAATGGGCCAAGGGGCCGCTACCAACAGCTGAGTTAGCTCTGATAGTCACAGTTGGTTCTTCCAGAGAGGGGCCACCAGGAGAACCTTGTGTCTTTGTTCCCTGATTTGCCTGATTACCTGTGGCATAAAGAAGGAGGTTGGGCCAATCACGTCTGCGGATGGAGTGTCCACTCCTCTGAGGGGACTTTGCTCCTTGATGACATGTCCGCTCCTTGATTCAATTTGCCCGGTATATGCACCACTCTCAGCGAGCACAGGTTGAGTTGAGCCCATTCCAGAAGGCGCTCTACAAGAATGAAGAGGTACGAGGAGAGGCCTCCTCGGCAATTCATGAAGGACACCACCGACATGTTGTCCAATCAGATTAGCACATGGTGCCCCTTTAGGACTGGCAGGAAGAACTGACAGGCTCGACACACTGCTAGCATTTCCAAGCATTTGATGTGGAAGCCTTTTTCTGCCTTCGACCAATGGCCAAAAGTCGGTATGCCCTCGCACAGCACCCCCCAACCTGCGTTGGAGGCATCTGTCGTGACAACTTTTCTCCTGCAAACCATTCCCATGGCCACGCCCTGTTCCATCCAGTGAGAGTTCTTTGACGGGGCCAGGGCTGTTATACAGGCCTGGTTCACCCTGATATGTAGGCGTCCGTGACGCCACGCATGGGATGGAACCCGCAGTTTCAGCCAGCAGCAAGACCCTTGCACCTCCGTGAAGTTGGCCCCCCACCCAACGCAAAACGTCGCAAAAATAGTCTCAATCGTTTGTGCTCAGTTTTGTGCTGTAAAAATTTTCGTTTGTGCTACTTTAGTTTGTTAGATATAAAATATTTATTTAAAGGTCATTCTCAGGTCACTCAGCCCCCCCACATGCTCCAAATTCACCCCAAATGGTCTCGTTTGTTTGTGCTTCGTTTGTGCTGGTTTGTGCCAGTAAAATTTTGTTTGTGCTACTTTGTTTTTTAAAATATTAAACATTATATTTTAGGCGATGATGTCACCAGCCCCCCTGCATGCTTCAAACTCGCCCAAAATAGTCTCAATCGTTAGTGCTTCGTTTGTGCTGGTTTGTGCTGTAACAATTTTCGTTGGTGCTGCTTCAGTTTTTAAAATATTAGACATTGAATTTTAAGGTCGATGATGTCACCAACAGTGTTGGGGAAAGTTACTTTTAAAAGTAGTGCATTACAATATTGCGTTCCAACCCCCCACATGCTCCAAATTTACCCCAAATACCTGTGTTTGTTTGTGATCCGTTTCTGCTGGTTTGTGCCGTAAAAAAATAATTTGTGCTGCTTTGGTTTTTAAAATAGTAGACATTACATTAAAGGCAATGATGTCACCCGCCCCCAACATGCTCCAAACTCACCCAAAATAGTCTCAATCGTTAGTGCTTCGTTTGTGCTGGTTTGTGCAGGTAAAAGTTTTGTTTGTGCTGCTTTGGTTTTTAAAATAGTAGACATTACATTAAAGGCAATGATGTCACCCGCCCCCAACATGCTCCAAACTCACCCAAAATAGTCTCAATCGTTAGTGCTTCGTTTGTGCTGGTTTGTGCCGTAACAGTTTTTGTTTGTGCTGCTTCAGTTTTTAAAATATTAAACATAAAATTTTAGGCGATGACGTCACCAGCCCTCCTACACGCTCCAAACTCACCCAAAATAGTCTCAATCATTTGTGCTTCGTTTGTGCTGGTTTGTGCCGGGTAGAAATTTCGTTTTTACGGCTGTGTTTTTTAAAAACTATACAGTTAAAGTAACAAGGTAAGATCCAAGCGGATCCTAGTTAAGTTACCTATCGACTGTTTCCAACTTATAACAGACACAGCGGATCACAGGATAAGTGGAATGTAACCAACTCCAAGGTAAATGTTTTTACTTGTTACTGTGTGTCATTACGTGAATAACAGTATATGTCATAAATAGACGCACCATAATATGTTTGCTGTATCTCTGTGTTTATACATACATAAGCTATATGTGTTTGTGTATTATATGCATGTATGTATGTGGAAACTCATGACTCAATGAATTGTCAAAATTATTTTACTTGTGAAACTGTATTAAAGTGTACTATCGAACATCCATTAACACAAATAATGGACCTTTAAAAACTTAAACTTAAAAACACATAATACTGACAAGCCATGCCACACTGTCTGTCTTCAAACCAAAAGTGCCACACAGAATAATAGATTTAAGTGCAAACTCCATCAAGCCTGACTTCCAGAAGAGCAGAAACAACTTCTCCAAACAGGAGTAGGAAAACATGTGTGTGTGGCTTACAACAAAAATACTTGTGAGATTACATGTAAACAGTGCAATGAATCTTTTGTGTATAACACTGCATGTGGGCATATTTTGCTTTTTTCTGACACTCCTGTCACTCCACTTCTCAAGTCATCATACATCTCCCAGACACATGGAAACCTCCTGCAGTAGGCCACATAATGTCCAAGAGCATCCTGGATTAAGCCTCCTTTGAAAGCAAATACTGCCCTTAAAGTAAATCTCTTTCATTGGAGCATCAGATTGGAGGGAAATTTACTCAAAGGAAATTCTATGGAGTTGCTTCCCAGGTCAGTGTCAATCCACAGAAGTTCTCCCAGACTGTAACTGAGAGAAACTTTCCCTGCACAGAGTACTTTTCCTGATGTAGAGTCTGTCTTGAATGCAGAGGGACACTGTGATGGACTTTGGATTGGCCTGAGACAGGGGGACTCCGGAAGGTTAAGGCCTTCTTCCACTGCGGTCTGACGATAAGCGATGCCAGAAGCCTGCAATACAGCAACAGAAGTACAAACAAATGGTATTTCCCTTGTGACTTGTGTGCTGTGACTGCAATACTGTGAGGAGCACTGTTTTGTGAAGTAAACATATGCATGTTTTGTCACTGATTTTTCAATGATAGTGGAGATGTGGCACTATGCGTCGATTTGGAGAGCACCAGACTTAAGTTGGACAGGTTTGAATATTCCACTCAGCAGCTCTGCCCTCGCTATGTAGGCCTGTGCATTCAGACCCTTTGTTGTGATGGTTTCCATTAGCTGGAGGAGGTTGTTGGAGTCCTCACCACAAACAAAATTTGCAAAGGTGACACTATCACAGAAAGCACAACATAAGCATTGATAAAAAGCTTCAAATGCACATGTGTTCAGCACAGACATTGTTTATCAGGCGAGTTTAAATTTCCATTTTTCAACAGTTCCACTTTCAGTCTTTTCCCCCTCACAGATGGATCTGCATGGTGCCATTCAGGATAAGGAGAGAGGTATGAATTCCTCTTTCTCTTTTTGGGTGGAAGAGCTAAGCCTCTCCAGTTTTCAACAGGGTCTTCATCTGTTGGATGGATGTTTGTGACAATGTCAGACTTCCCAGAACAGGAAGCATCCATTTCTGGTTTTACACCTACACTGCAAGTTATGGTTGGTAGAGGATTGGCTTCTTTGACTATCACTGTTGCAACAGCTGCATCTTCTTCACCTTTTTCTTTACTTTTTGTTTTGCAGAACAAATGCGCATGTTGCCTTCAATGAAGTACAGATGTCGAGCAATGAATCGATCCACCCGAATCGGCAAGTTTTCATGCTTGAAAAGGCCATGTTTAATGTTTTTGAACTCTGCTTCAACATTGGCTGAACTTGCGATGATATTGGTGCTTCGGAACTGAGGGATCCTTACTGCTGTCCAGAGTGGTAAGTAGCTTGCAAACCAGATTATATTGGGAATAATCTCAGGGAGGAAGTGCATATTATCATGATCTCCATTAGCCACAGCAAGTGACCTGCTTTCCTCACATATTTCTGTCACCCACTGCCATAGGTCTGTCTGCGTTTGGTCACCCACCCACTGCGTTTGATCAGCTTTTTCCAGGTCCTCACCCTCTGCATCTGGAATGATGACACACTCTTCTGCAATTCGGGCTTTCAGGTATTTCTTGCACCTTTCTGATATGAGGGGGACTCCAGAGCTGTTGCCCTCTGTTTCACTGAGAGCCACAACAGCAATACTGCGTAGTAGCTCCCTAGCATTGTCCATGGATTGTGACTTAAGAAGCTGTGCCATTGACCTCACAAAGAAATCTTTAATGCGATGTGCTTTTTTCTTCAAGCAGTCCCACTGGCAGATCATCTTGATGCAGTGTGTAACATCAACGCGAACAAAACAAGGTGGCACTTTTGCAGACTGATTACCAAGTAAGACGCCACAACACACATTGATGTAGGTCTTCAGATTAGGATGAGAAGTAAAAGCTTTAACCAAAGCTCTGAGCAAAGCCAGTGAAAAGTCACTTACAACCTCTTTTGGAGTTGGTGCACCTGCACGTATCCATTCTGTCAGTCAATGTGTTATTACATTAACATCATGTCTCTCTGACAGCATTTGCACGACTGGGACACTTGAGCTCTCATTACCTGCCAGAACGCCCTGATATAAGAAGACATGGCCAGACATGCCGTTTGGTCTCTGTAGTTTCCTCACTACTGAGCCAGTTGCATCAAAACTCACAGTGGGGTTAGTAGATGTCTTTGATAATGACTTGTACATATACATTTGTGTTTGACTCCAATAGTGACTGAAAAACTTGTCCAATCCAATGTCTTTAATGCTACCACTGTGAGGTGCGCTGTATTTAACATCTGCAGTGACAAAATAGGATCCTTGTCATCTAATTCTAAGGCATTTCTCTCTTGCATTGCTTTGCGCAGGGTGGCCAAAATAGGCTGATGGCTTGGCTCAGGATCTCCAAAATCCATCAGCTTTGTTGCCTCCGATGCTCTCCATACATGGGGTTCCATTCTACCCTCCACAGTTCTTTGGATATCTGCACACGCAAGTTACCAGACATCGGACGCTTGGAACAGCCAGTGTGCAGGGAGTCATCTGTGTTCTTAATGAAACACTTTAGCACCATTGGGCTGTTCATTTCAGGCTCTCTGTCACATTTTATGTGAATGTGGCCATGACACTCCTTACACTTGCCTCTGATTTCTATATATTTCTCTGTGGCTGATGGATAGACCTTGGCTCTTTTAAAGGCAGATGTGCAGGGGCTTTTCACTTCTTGCCAAATGTGATGATTTATCACATGCGTCCAGATGCCAGGCTTCTAAATTGTGTATTCCCTTTTTTGTGTTTTAGATAACTTGTTTTTGTATTGAACTGTTTGAGGCATAAATTCGATCCATCTCTGAAATAGAACTTCAAGATCAAAAGTCCAGCAATCTTTTGGTCTGGGGGAAAGGGACCCTGGCTCAAAATCAGTGTCATCACTACTGCCACTTGTTTCATTATCACTTTCATGAGTAAACCCTAAAGCAGTCCAGATGTTGTGTCTGTTTAATTTAACAAAAGTGTACAGAGCCTTTGTGACGATCTTGTTCTCTAGCTGCTTACTAAGCTCTGTCCAGATGTTCTGATTAGGAGTAGCTATGTCGCCATTTTTGACTATGGCCTCTTTTGATGAATACAGGACTGTGAAAATGGAATCCCTGTCGACTGCTGGTTTCTTGGGCATCTGGCATAAGCAAAACATAATTACTCACTTAAATAATACTGACTCCAAAAATGTCATGTATAGCATAAACCTGCATTACTGTATTGGTCCAAATATAAGGATAATATAGTAATAATATATAAGGATGTTATATCTTATATTACTAACAATACAGTAATGTTGATCCCTAAATGCACAACAAAAGTGTCACCTCGTGGTGGGAATTAAGTGTATCAGATGATACTCTTTGTAAATAAGTTCAATCTGGTGAGAACAAAAGCATTGAAGTTAGTTACATAAAGGTACGACTTGATGGCGCTCGCGCACAAAAACATTTTAAGTGAGAGAAAGTGACAGAAAAAGAGTCTGACAGCAGATGAATATTGAGATGCTTTTAATAAACACCACAACGACTACAAAAAGCATTGATAAAAAGTTGTTGTTCTATTAAAACATCACTACAATCCAACAATTTGGTAAGAAATTGAATAAGCGAGGAATCCTAAATAAAAGCAAAATAAAAAGCAGCACAAACGAAAATTGTTACGGCACAAACCAGCACAAACGAAGCACTAACGATTGAGACTATGTTGGGTGAGTTTGGAGCATGTAGGGGGGGTGGTGACGTCATCACCTAAAATATAATGTTTAATATTTTAAAAACCAAAGCAACACAAACTAAACTTTTACCTGCACAAACCAGCACTAACTAAGTACTAACGATTGAGACTATTTGGGGTGAATTTGGATCATGTGGGGGGGCTGAGTGACCTGCGAATGACCTTTAAATAAATATTTTATATCTAACAAATGAAAATTTTTACAGCACAAACGGAGCACAAACGATTGAGACTATTTTGCCGACGTTTTGCATTGGGCGGGGGGCCAACTTCACGAAGGTGACCCTTGCTGTTCTTGCTGCCACATACGAAGCAGACCCAGCTGTAGCGTTGGCGATGCTGCGGCCATGAGGCCCAGCATCCTCTGAAACGTTTTGAGAGGGTGAGTGGCACCGATCTCGAAGGAGGCCGCCAGTTTCCGTATGGCCAGAGCCCATTCTGGCGCAACTAGAGCTCTCATTTGAGCTAAGTCAAAAAAATTTCCCAGGAACAATATTTGCTGGCTGGGGAACAACGTGCTTTTGGAGAATTTGACCCTGAGTCCCAGGCGCTCTAGGTGGCTGAGAAGGAGGGTCCTCTGTGATATTAATTCTGCCTCCAACACTATTTTTGCGACGTTTTGCATTGGGCGGGGGGCCAACTTCACGAAGGTGACCCTTGCTGTTCTTGCTGCCACATACGAAGCAGACCCAGCTGTAGCGTTGGCGATGCTGCGGCCATGAGGCCCAGCATCCTCTGAAACGTTTTGAGAGGGTGAGTGGCACCGATCTCGAAGGAGGCCGCCAGTTTCCGTATGGCCAGAGCCCATTCTGGCGCAACTAGAGCTCTCATTTGAGCTAAGTCAAAAAAATTTCCCAGGAACAATATTTGCTGGCTGGGGAACAACGTGCTTTTGGAGAATTTGACCCTGAGTCCCAGGCGCTCTAGGTGGCTGAGAAGGAGGGTCCTCTGTGATATTAATTCTGCCTCCAACTGAGCCAGCACGAGTCAGTCGTCGAGGTAGTTGAGAATGCGGATTCCCATCTGTCTCAGAGGGGAAAGAGCCACGTCCATGCACTTCGTAAAAGTGCGGGGAGCCAGAGACAGCCCGAAGGGAAGGACCGTGTATTGATAAGCCACTCCCTCGAAGGCGAATCTCAAGAATCGTCTGTGATGGGGGGCTATCTGGATGTGAAAGTATGCATCCTTCAGGTTCTGTTTTATTATATCGTTTTATTATCCCCATGACCCATCTCGACACTCCTGCCCCCATCTCGATGGCCTGCCAGGCCTCGGCCTATGTGGCGAGGGGTTAGATTAACTCAACTGACTGGCCGCACGTGGGCAGAATACTCGTGAGAAATGGAAGAGGAATTTTGCTCTCTTTTTGAAAATGTTTGTGTTTTATTTTTCCCACTATAACAGCGGCTGGTTGCTTGGGCGCTTGAATGGGGCCAGTGTTCGCAACAAACACATTTCCCTCTGTACCCAGGGTTGAACGGGGTGCTAGGAGGTTTAAGAGAGGCTGCTTGGTAGGTGGTCCGGCTGTAGCGATCCGGGTCCAACGCTATCTTGGTTCGGGGTCCCTGGCACTTAGCGGGAGCGCCCTCGTGTCTGCTGAGTCTTAGCAGGCTGAACGGCTGAGGCGGCAGGTGCTGGCTTCACGGGGCTGCTGAGTCGGTGTAGACTTAGGGTGACTAGAGGCAGCGGCGGAGCTGGAGCGCTTTGGCAGGAAATGTCGCATAGCTTGGGACGGTTTCTGTGCCTCCGTGAAGCGCTCTGCGAATCTTTCGACTGCCGGTCCGAAGAGGCTTTTGGGGGATATCGGAGTGTCAAGGAAGTGGACCTTATCCGCATCCTTGATTTTCATTAGCGTCAGCCATAAATTCCGCTCAAGCACCACAAGGCTTGCCATCGACCTCCCGATCGCCTGAGCAGTGGTCTTGGTGGAATGTAGAACCAGGTCAGTTGCACTCCTCAGCTCCCTGAGGATCGCGGGGTCCAGGCCAGACTCATCTGTGGAGGGCAAGGATCTTGGCCTGAAAGACCTGGAGGACCACCATTGAATGTAGTGCCGAAGCCGCCTGTCCAGCAGAAGAGTAGGCGCGTCCAGCGAGAGCTGAAGTGGTCCTACATGGCTTGGACGGATGAACGGCCTTTGCTCTCCAGCCGATAGCTGTGGGCAGGCAGAGGTGCGCGGCCACTGACTCGTCCAGGGGAGGCAGCTTGTCATACCCCTTTTCTTCAGTGCCGTCGATAGAGGTGAGAGCGGATGAAGCGGGCGTACGGAGGCGGGCGGAGTAGGGAGCACGCCATGATCTGGTGAGCTTGTCGTGGACCTCCAGGAAGAATGGAGAGGAATGCTGACAAGGGGCCTGATGACGCCCCTGCAGGAACCACTCGTCCAGACGGCTCCGAGAGGGCTCCTCTGGTGGAGACCACTCTAAACCCAACTCTTCGACCGCTTTCGAGAGGATACGGAGAAGCTTGGCATCCATCCCGTCTTTGGTGGCGCTGGGCGTGGACGATAGCAATGGGGTGGGTTCGGTACTGAGCCTCTGCGTCCCTAGGCTGTCAATGACATGCTGTCATCGGGCAGCTCGTCTTCACTACCCCCAAACAAGACCAGATCGCTTGCGCCAGTAGAGGGACGCTGGTCAGATTGAGAGAAGAGGACGGGTGAACTCTCTCTCTGAGGCGAGGGCGAGGCACGCGGGATCTGGGCCGGCGTGAGCTCGCTCGCAGCAGGAAGCTCGAGTCCTCTGCCCCACTGTTTTTTCCTCACAGGTCCCTGGGAGGAAGAAAACAGGAGGACGCAAGGGGTGGAGTCGCTCTCTGAAAAGAAAGCGATCCGCGAGCATAGAGAGGCGAGACTGAAGTTCTCGCAGTGAGAACAATCAGTTGTCGTGAGCGCAGCTGCCACGTGGAATTTGCCCAAGCAGGAAACGCACTCCGTGTGGCCATCATCGGCGTGCAGGGGAGACCCGCACGAACCGCAGTAACAGCGCGGCATTTGCAGCAACACCAAGCTCTTTTAGTAAGCTCTTCGGAATCAGCGTAGAAGAAATCTGAGAATCCTGTGGTGAACGCCTGTTTATATAGCCAGATGACCCCACCCATTCTGGCAGGCTCTGGCGGGCTTTGTCGCCATAGGCTTGTGCAGCTCCGCTGCCGAGCCTTTGATTTGTTTTTTATACACTGCCCGAACCAATGGCCATGCATTTTCACTGCGTGATTGAAAAGGCTTCAGTTCAGGGAAAAAAAGGCTTTTTCCCATAGCGTCTTTAGCAGACACAGTACGAGTGAAGTATCGATAGGGAACTTACGTTAGCGCTTTAAGCAGTAGAAGCTTAGGTTAGCGCTTCTGTGAACAGTAACACTAGGTTAGTGCCACTAAGCAAATGAAGAGAATGCAAGCCCACATATGCTGAAAACCTTTCTCTGTAAGAGAAAGTTGGTTTATGCAATGTTAAGACTAAAGCTTGCCCACATGAAATATGTTTCTACTATATGAAATGAATTGTTATTTGCAATGCAAAAAGACAGGTTTTAATGTGTTAGGAGTTTTGGTAACACATTATTTTAAGGACGAATTCTCACTCTTAATTAGTTGCTTGTTAGCATGCATATTACTAGCATATTGGCTGTTTATTAGTACTTATAAAGCACATAATTATACCTTATTCTGCATGACCGTATTGTAGATCCCTTAATCCACCCCTTACCTAAACTTAACAACTAACTATTAATAAGCAGCAAATTAGGAGTTTGTTCAAGGGAAACTTTCTTTCTCTGTAAGAGAAAGTTGGTTTATGCAATGTTAAGACTAAAGCTTGTCCACATGAAAGATGTTTCGAACATATGAAATGAAATGTTATTTGCAATGCAGAAAGACAGATTTTAATGTGTTAGGAGTTTTATGCTCATGAAGTTAGAAGTTTTATATCACAAGAAGCTTAGTTTAGTGCTTCTGTGAACAGTAACACTATGTTAGTGTAGCATCTGCTTAAAATAATGGATGATCATTGGGGTTTTATGTCTTAGAGAACCCTTTTAGCCTTTTGACATTTGCATATAAATTACAGACATGGCCCCACATTCTACATTTATATGGGTGCTAAATTGCCAATGGTTCCCCCCACTATCAAGGAGATGCTAAACAGTTTCACCACTCTCGTCTCCCCATCGAACTTCAAACACATTCCAAAGAGACGTAAATGATCCCCAGTGCCAGGCGTTGGTGCCTGGCACTGGCCTGGCTGACCAGCAAACTACACCATGCTCACATAACACACACACATAAAGACATTTTCTTTATTTAGACTATAATCAATCAGTTACAAATGTATCTGGTATATGCATGTGTTGTCTGTATGTTTCCCTATTATATTAGCCTAGTTACCACTCGTTATTTGTATTAGTTAAGATCTAAATGCTTATATTCAGGTGTATGAATGTATCTCTGGTTTAATATCTTCTAGATGTTTCTTTCTTGGTATCAAAAAATGATCTGCTCTTTATTCCTCAAACAATGATGTACACTATGTAATAATTTTACTTAGTTGTAAGGGAATTAATCATTATTAATTCATTCAGGTTTATTTCTAGCTCAGGTTTTAAAAGAACTCGATCTGAGAATTCGAGGTCCGCCTGATCAAAACTGACTTTGACTTTCAATAGTTTATACTTTTATCAGCTACTCGGCCAGCGAGAAGTTGATGTCAGTGTATATTACCAATTGAATATGTAAATTTTGTATTCTCCCTGGCCACGGGTGAAATACAGTTATGATAATTTGTCAGCTCTTGAAAGAGAGGTAATTATTATGAGTAAGCTACGAGCTAAGGTAGCAAGCAAGGATCTTTTTGGCAATAGAATTGACATCAAATTATATGACACCAGACAATTGAGTATTTATAAATGAAACATGAAATTTATTGGCTATTCTAGATCACATAAACTTAAGCTAAAACACACAAACATACAGTTCAGAGGAAGGAAAGTCTGTTAACGGAGTTCTGAGTTTCATAGTTCTACCTCGTTTTCACGAGGGATGGGAATTCACCTTAAGAATTCACAGAGCAACGAATCTAAATTCACCAGTTCAGCAGATTAGAGAATTGTTGTTTACTTGCGTTCCGCTGGTTGAGAGCTGAGGTGACTCCGCGGTTGCTTCCTGGAGGTCTTTGAGGGAAACCCCGTCACTGACTGGTCGGTGACGTCAGGATGACGTCCTTTGGGAAACCCCTCGTTGGTCTGTGATGAAGCAGAGGCGCCAGCAATCTGCTGAGAGTCTTAGTGTGCAAGACTTTCAAGTTTGTTGACGATTTCAACGAAGTATCACTGAAGTGTTGAGTTTTAGATGGCTGGTCGCTTTGATGGTAAATGTGTGAGCACACGTATGGGCTCTAACACAGCGACAGGCCAGAGCAGGAGAGCAGCAAGCAAGCTAGCTAACAAGCTATGGATTCTGTTTGGCATTCGGGTTTTGCTCTGTGGCATAAGTCCGTCCCCTGACGCTGGCTTCCAATCGACTTCTTGCGGGGCGGAGTGTGCATACATTAACAAGAGGCTTTAATTCATCACATGAGGACACCCTCTATAAAGTTGATACGTCTATAAAGTCTCTCTTAAATGCCAATATTGTACATACTGTTCAAGTTTAGTTCATTTCAACCTTCTGCATTTCTCTTTTCCATTTGTTCAAGATTAAACTTCACATATTACACATTTTAATATCCTTATTTCCTAAAAAGGG
>NW_015505703.1:743594-755126 GCF_001515645.1 Sinocyclocheilus grahami
GTTTGATGTGTGTCTCCATCATGTAGGTGGGTCTGTTGTGAGACATAGATCCTACAACTATGTGATCGTGAAATGCATCATACTATTTGTACTATATTTTGGGTAAAACTGCACCAATCCTCCAGACCGGCCATAAACATGCAAATGGGCCATAAAGGGAGACAAAGAAAACTTCTCCCGCTCAAAAATTCACGCCTGGTATTGTCTATTCCACCCAAAAGGTGGATGTGGATAGGAACTATCAAAAGTCATTAACTCAGACTAATCTTTGCTCAGAAACCTTTCTTCTTGAGGCGGACACTATCCAAGACTCCTCAAAACTCTCCTCTAGAGTTAGATTTTCCAGCAGTTTTTATCTTCAAGTAACTTTGTCGATCCTCTGTGGACTTTCCTATCTTCAGAAAAACCAGAGGAAAACCTCCAGCTCACTTCTAAAAGAACTCATCAAGAACCTCCATTGTCTACCGCATCAGGACACTTGTTCAGCAACAAAGCCAATGCAAGTAACCATTTACAACTATTTAGATGTATGCTTAAGTTTGAGCCCCTTTTTAAGGTGATTTTGATTCTTTGATGATTCTCATTAGGTTGTGGTTAACTGATGTGAAATACTGCCATTCTTTTGCTCTTCTCTATCTCTTCCTTACTTTCCTTCATTCTGTATATATGTGTTTTGCTTGATTTAGTTGTATGTTAGCTATAGTTTCATTTATTAAATCCCTTGTATTCACAATTGATTGTCTCTGTGTGCTGCTCAAAATTGGGAGTCACTGAATGTTGATTCTTGCTATATGCTAAACTACTGATAGTACTGCATAAAGTAGAAAAGCAATTGTTCCTTGGCCAGGAAAAGAATCTTTCCTTGAATTGATCAATTATTACATTGTGTGCTCGGTGGATGGACAGATCAAATAATTGTAATATTGATTCTGCTACAGTTAATTCTAAGATCTAATCTAAATATTTATAATTAATTATAACCAGTTATAATTAATTATTAATATTTCCCTTTTGAGCTAATTTGCTAGATATTTGGTGGAGAACGTGGCAACATTCAAACTTTGTTTGTGAGGAACTCAGTATCAATTTATTTGTGTTCTTATATTATGCGTGCTTAGAGTGAGACAAGTCACAATGCAAACTCACTCTTTTGAATGGATGGTTCAAAGCCACCTCCAGTACTGTATTTTAACAGCCTAACATTTAGTCACTGTTATTTGCTAAAGTAAACTGCAGTTCATAATATTAAAATTGTTCTCTAAAGATGAAGAAATCTCTTTACAGTACATTTTAATATTATCAAAATCGCCTGTTGGAATGAAGAAATCTTCCTTCATTGTGATAAAAATGTATTTGAGTGATGTTCCTCTTATCATCTTTAAAGGCCTTATCTGAGATTATCACTAGATTGAAGTCATTGCATGTTAATTTCATTCAACTAGACGACCTCACTAATCATTAGTAGCAGCTAACTAATGTGCACCTAAAATGCAGATCTGATCATAAGAACACTACGAGCCAGTAACTGATTGGAATGTAAATGGGAGCTTTTAAAACCTTGATCAAGTGAAATTTGTATAACAACAGCGAAGAAACCCTGTTGCTTATCATTTTTATTGTGTACCAGCAGCAAAGAAATCCTGCACACATCATTGTACAGTTAAGTTGCACAAACTGTAAGAATCTGTTGGGATTTAAGTCACATTGTTCTTGTGATAGCTGCAGTAAATTGTCCATTAGAATGAGAGTAATCTCACACTAAATGTGATCAGTTTTAAGCACAATTGGAGTTAAGGCACAGTACCTTAAACTAATGCTAGAGGGCAGGTTGTTTAAGTATCTAATACTTCTTGAACTCCACCTCTACCCTCCTGATTTCACCTTGTGTGGGCTCACCCACTCACCCTTGTGGGCATTCTCAGCTAGGTCGGCGTCTCTCTCCCTAAGTCCATGTATTTCAATTTGTTTTACTTCTAATTTCCCTTCTGCTTCTTTAGTCATTATTGTCATTCACACCATTCTAGGTACCTCCTGTTTTAGTTCTTTATTTTAGTATTATTTTTGTTTTTACTTTATTACTTTTATCTTTTTATTTTTGTTTTGTTCCTTTTTGTATTATTTGATCAGGTTTCTCTCCCCCTCTTCTCTCTCACTTTACCCACTCAAAACTTACCACTTAAATTTAAAGTTAATTTCCTAGCTAGATATTCTAGCCATTTGTGTTTACCTATAGGTAGCACTCCCTTTAGTGCTTAGTTGGGGAAGCGACGGTTGCCTCCATGGCAGATCACAGTGAGCTGTCACGGGATCCCGACTGGATCACCTCAATCCATCACTAAGCCTAGCCCATAGAATACTGACCCATCCAGCTAGCGAAACCCCAAAATCAGCTTTCTCCTCAATCTTTAAGGTAATTAGCCTGCTCCTGCTATCCAAGCAAGGCTGACACACTAGATGTTATGACCCAGCAGTGCCCTCTACTCTGTAGGTCCTGGCATAACCCCTAACAGCAGTGAAAGGCTTAAACCTGCTCTCTCCTCTAACTCTCTCTGTGTTTTGATTTGTTGGTTTGTTTGTTTTTCATTTTGTTCTGTTTTGTTTGCCTAGAGACCGAACCCTCGAGAATCATCAAGGAAGGCTGAGTAATAGATTGACGACCCAAGCTGCCAAAGTCTTTAGATGATCACGCTGTCAACAATCTTTAGTTAGATCCTTTCCAGTGCCCCCCACAACAATTAGACACACCTTGCCATTTACGGCCGAGATAACAGGTTTCTGGTCTACACTCCGCTAACTGTTTGTACTCATCAAACAGACCGTACATAGAACATTAGAACAAGTTGTAAGGACTTGCATTAGCCTTTTGTACTGTCCCTCTCTCGCTCTCTCTCTCTCTCTCTCTCTCTCTCTCTCTCTCTCTCTTCACCAGTGAGCCAGCATGTCTCGATCATCCAGCCCTGATGCCCACTGGGATCGACTAGAGTCCTGGCTGAGTGCCATGACTGGTACCGTCCTGCCTGAAGCCGCCGGTGGCCTGCAGCACCTGAGCCAGGAACAGCTCGACGACAACCTGAGCGCCCTGATGTCACACGATCCTACACAGGACTACAGCCACAAAGATCTTGCCAAGATCATTGGGTCACTAACCCACAACCTCCTCGCTCAGGCAAAGCTGGGTGAAGCAAGCATCTCCCGCATTGGCCTTTTCGTGCTGTCCCTCTCTCCCTCTCTCTCTCTCTCTCTCTCTCTCTCCCTCTCTCTCTTCACCAGTGAGCCAGCATGTCTCGATCATCCAGCCCTGATGCCCACTGGGATCGACTAGAGTCCTGGCTGAGTGCCATGACTGGTACCGTCCTGCCTGAAGCCGCCGGTGGCCTGCAGCACCTGAGCCAGGAACAGCTCGACGACAACCTGAGCGCCCTGATGTCACACGATCCTACACAGGACTACAGCCACAAAGATCTTGCCAAGATCATTGGGTCACTAACCCACAACCTCCTCGCTCAGGCAAAGCTGGGTGAAGCAAGCATCTCCCACATGGAACAGGAAGCAACAGCGCTGAAGGTCCAGGCTGAGGAGGCTCAGAGAAACCTGGTGCTTGCTCAAAGGCAACTGGACCAGCTAACGTCGGAGACTCAGCACCAGCACAGGACAGCGATCGAAAAGGACCCAGAGCTGCAGGAGGAAGTAGAGAGACTCCAGAATGCCTTGACTGATCTCCAGTGTAGACACAGCACGCCGAGAGCAGTGGGAAAAGGACACCAGAGAGGAACTGAGTGAAAAACTCCTGCAAGCAGAGGCTCTCCTAATGAGAGCAGAGACTGAATTCAAAGAGAGAGATGCCAGGGCCAGGGCCTGCAAAGTTCTCGGGCTGAAATCAGTGCCCTGGCCCATTACAAATACTATTTAAAAGAAGAACTTGACACTGTTCACCGGGAGCTTAAACATGCATATGGACTGCAAAGTGACTCTGAAAGGGAAATGCACACCACAGAATTTACCCTAACCAGTGGACTGATACCTCCTAGTCAAGAATTCCCAGTTCGAAAGGGGGGTGAGAGCCCACAGTTCAAGACATCACCTGCCAGCATCCCAGAACCCCCAGCAGTCTTCCAGTCACGGTGTGTCACCTTAAGAATTGGATAAGCTGGCTAGAAATATTCCCACTTTTACTCCAAACCCTGCAGGAGGCCACGACGTGCACGCCTACCTAAAAGACATTGACTTTCACTTGCAAACTGTTGCCAATGTTACCACACGAGACAGACTCTATCTGCTCAGGATTACCTCTAGCCGTGAGGTGCGGAGCTTTCTAGACCGGCAGCCAGAAACAGTCAAAGTGGATTACCAGCAACTGCATCAGGCTTTGATTAAGGAGTTCTATGACCCAGAGTCAGAGCAAGGACTGATTACTGCCATGGACCTTAAACAGGGCAGACAGGAAACCACTCAGGCCTTCTACAACAGGTTCAGACAGCCCTACTTTGGAGCACGGAACGAGCCAGGAATGGAACAGGATTTCAACTTCAAAATTCTGTTCCTCCGAAACCTGCACCCAACAGCGAGTCACCACTTGGGGTTTCTGGCTTGCCCACGGACTATGTCCACCCAACAGCTGCGAGACTTGGCCCATAAGGCCTATGCCAAACAAAAGACTGCTTCTGAAAAGACGGGCGCCGGGCCAAGCCACAATGACAAACCTGTCAACACAATGTCAAGATCCTTCCCAGCCAGCAGAGAGCAGCGTGGCCATGGCGGTGCCCGTCCAAAGCACCAGACTGGGCGCCCCGAGAGATCCTGGGACAGGTCACATCCACCCCTCAACCGAAAGGGTGGAGCCAAATGGGAAGCCAAGAGATGGCCCAAGGGGAACCGACACAAGCATCGAGCTCAGACTGCCAGCAGCAGAACCCCTCTCAACATGCCCTGGACAAGCCCAAATATAAACCATCAGCAGAACAGAAAAGGGAAGCTACGTCTGAATCAGCAGAGATCATGAGACTTTTAAAGGAACTCCTCCAGAAAAAGCACCACAAGGTAGACAAAAAGGACGAGTCAGATCAGATCAGACTAAGCATGAGATCTGACCCAAACGCCCACTCAGAGTCTTCTCAAAGTGAACCTCCCAACCAGATCACTGCTAATCCACTGTTAACCACAGAACCAGATATCCCATCACCAAGTGATGACATCACTCAACCATCTCAGCTGACTGCTGAACCACCAGAACCAGCCAACATCCCGCACCATACCTCCAACCAGGACCCCAAAGTACCCGAAAGTGCGGTTTTGGTGGTCTGCCTCCCTGACGAGCCACACAAGACCAGCTCTGACTGCTTGCCAGTCACCACACAAGCCCCAGTGCCAAGACTCCTGGTGAACCTAATCGAAAGGGGGGTGGCCAAAAAACTCTACCTGGCCATCACATTGGAAAATGAGATGAGACTGGAGGCCCTGGTGGACACTGGAGCTGACCTCACTTTAATGTCAAGCCAACTTTTTGACAGACTTCAAAGTGAAGCCAAGAGACAGAATCGAACTATTAAATATCAGAGGTGTGTGCTCAATGTGAACAGGTAGCTCCAATTCACCTGACCATCGGCCCTATGAGCTTAGTGCACCCTGTGTACATTTCTCCATTGGACACATACCCTCTCCTCATTGGCAAAGTCCTGCTAGACCACTTTAAGCCATTGTTAGATTTTAAACAACTGAAAATCTGGACTCAAGTGTGAGAACCTCTGCCTCCTCAGTCACTAAGATCACCCCAGACAGACTGCCAGGTCACAAAGTTCACGGAAAATCTAACCGCCAGCCGCGGGAACGTCTCGGCTCAAGAGCGAGGTTCAAGGTCGCTGCTCTGTACTTTACAGCTAGCCAAAGACTCTGACTCATACGGCCCCCAGGTTATGGGGGGCTTACAGCTGAATGATGTTACAACAACTGACCCCATACTAGCACTGTGGGCAGACAATTCAACCCTCAGCCTCTCACTGTTCAATGCTCTCAAACAGCATACAACAAACATTCCTTTTGCTTGTTAAGTGCACTTGTTAAGTGCACACGATTCCCTTTGAATCCCTGCCCATCAACCATGCTGATTGCCAAGGGCATCTGTGATCTTGAGGTGGAATGACAGGAATGACCCATTACTTCCTGGTCCTTCCAGACGCACCGCATGATTTCTACATCGGAGCGGACATTCTGATTCGCCTCAGGGCTCACGTGGACATGATCAATGAAGTGATATGGGCTTCAATGGCCTCACAGTCACCCACTGTTCCTGTCAACCACGAGAACCTCCTGTCGGGCATCAGACAACCTCTCATCGGCTATCAAAGAAGTTTCTGCCACATTGGAAGGGACCACATGAGATTGTGGACAAACTCTCCCCTGTCGCATACTGGATCAAGTTGAGCAGGGGACAGAAAGAACCATTTTTTAAATGGGTCCATCGTAACCAGATCAAGAGACGTGACTGCTGGCAGGGAAAGACCGGGGGGGTAGTGCTAACTAAGCCCCGCTGTAGTTCTCAAAACTAAAGACTGTCCTAATCAGTCTAAGCATCTCCACCACTGATCCACTGTCTTTCTTCTTCTCTGTATCAGGATGTTGCTGTGGCTCACCATCCTGTGCCTCCAGCCAAACAGAGGACAGCCGCAACCTGATATCACATCACCAGGTCCAGCATCAGGCATTGCACTGAGGGACCAGCCTGGACTTCTTGTGACCAACTGACACCCAAAAGGTGTACGTCTGACTCGACCCCCGAAATGTCTACTGGACACATTATCCCCAGGTAGCTGCACACTACAGTGCCCGATGGACTGAGAATTCCCTCGCTCACGCAGAAGCCGATATCAAACACATACTCACTCAGTTGCAGAAAATGACTGTCACCCAAGCAGAGCTAAGCGGACATAACAGGCATAACAAACGATTCCTGGGGGCCTTGCTCGGAGCTGCTGCTGCTGTTGGAAACCTCTTCAACCTGGGAGTGACCAGCGTCAACTCTGTGAGCCTATCTACCCTGAGGCAACATGTAAGGGAGATCCAGACTGAGATGCCCCAGCTGAGAGAACAACTCACACTACAGGGCCAAACCCTACAGACTATAGGCAAATCATTAAAGGGCACCTTGGTGGTTCTGAACACTCACAGTGTCCTGCTGAACCAAACTGTGAACTCCGTGAAAAAGTTATTCTCTGTTATACAGAATGATGTTGCCCAAACTCCGCTGGTCACCACACTGATGTCTGACATACTCCGTGAGGTGAGCTCCTCCATCGACAGCCTAGCCATGGGTAGAATTCCTCCGTATCTGGTGCCCCTGAGCCTAGTACAAACAGTGTTATCCTCTGTCACTACCCGTCCAGCTGACCCTCTTCAAGTCCACATTTGCCTACTCCCTGGGAGGGTCCATCCTGCTACATGTCGACCCCGAGCAGAGCGAGATGGCATTTCTTCTGACTCTACCCATCATTGAATCCGATGACATTTACAAACTCAAAGACATTGTCAATGTTGGATTTTGGCAAGGAAATACTCACATCAGGATACACACCCCAGATATGCCTGCCTGCCATGACAGTAACCCACAGTTATACCTGGCCCCAAACCTGCGCATGAGTACCCTGACCAAAGACATTCATTATCTCTGCCCCAGCAAGCCCTTCCTCCGAGACAATCAGTGGCTCATCAACACGCCCATCTGTACCACCACACTGACCTATGACCAGAATGACACTGCCACCCGTGTCAGCCTGCTCAACCAGAGTATGTGGACTAAAGTGCCCAAAGGTGCCATCCTCCACCTCGGGGACCTGGCACTGTACCACCTTCCAAGTGAAGAGTACCAATCTGAGGTAGCAATTCCAGCCTTCTTCAAGGACCACAATCTCACCCTGGAACCTGAATTGGAACTGAGCATTGAGAAAGGGGGGTCCCAGATGATTGACATCACCCCAATCGACACAGCCCTCCAAACACCGTCTCGGCTGCCTGTTCCAGACCAACTTTCCCATCGCCCAATCCTGGACCTCTGCCGACATGGCACTTTGCCTCGCCACAGCAATCGGGTACACCCTAACTCTCGGCTTTGCCTTTGTCCTGTTTAACAGAGTCAACTGGGTGCAAAGGTCCATGAAAAGGTGCATAGCTGCCCTTCCTCGAACCTTCAAATGGAGCCACCGGAAAAGAGGGACCCAGGCTGAGACAAAGCTGAACCTGACCAAGGTTAACACCCAAGCTGAGGATCCAAAGGCTGAGGCTATTATATTACCACCTGCCATCTGGCCTTCCTTATCCACCTGCCATCTGACCATCAGGATACACCTGCCATCTGACCATCGGGATACACCTGCCATCCAGCCTTCCTGATCCACCTGCCATCTGAAAATCAGGATCCACCTGCCATCCGATCATCATGATCCACCCACTGTCCGACCATCATGACAACTGTTGTCTGACGATGTTTGCAGGTGAACTTTGTCAGCCAAAAGGGGGGATTCTGTACCATCTGCTTAAAATCATGGATGATCATTGGGGCTTTATGTCTTATAAATTACAGGCATGGCCCCACATTCTACATTTATATGGGTGCTAAATTGCCAATGGTTCCCCCCACTATCAAAGGAGATGCTAAACAGTTCACCGCTCTCGTCTCCCCCTCGTGACTTCAAACACATTCCAATGTCCTGGTCATCCTCAGTACCTGGCATCAAATGTTTGATGGCCAGCGAATTACCCCCATGCTCACAATACACATAAGACACACACATAGTCTTTATTTAGACTACAATTAATCAGTTACAAAAGTATCTGGTATATGCATGTGCTATTTGAATGTTTTTAACCACTCGTTATTTGTATTAGTTAAGCTCATGGTTCCCCCCACTATCAAGGAGATGCTAAACAGTTTCACCACTCGAACTTCAAACACATTCCAAAGAGACGTAAATGACCCCCCGGTGCCAGGCACAAACGGCCTGGCTGACCAGCAAACTACACCATGCTCACATAACACACACACACATAAATACATTATCTTTATTTAGTCTATAATCAATCCGTTACAAATGTATCTGGTATATGCATGTGTTGTCTGTATGTTTCCCTATTATATTAGCCTAGTTACCACTCGTTATTTGTATTAGTTAAGATCTAAATGGCGTATAAATGTATCTCTGGTTTAATGACTTCTAGATGTTTCTTTCTTGGTATCAAAATGATCTACTCTTTATTCCTCAAACAATGATGTACACTATGTGATCGTAAAATGCATCATACTATTTGTACTATATTTTGGGTAAAACTGCACCAATCCTCCAGACCGGCCATAAACATGCAAATGGGCCATAAAGGGAGACAAAGAAAACTTCTCCCGCTCAAAAATTCATGCCTGGTATTGTCTATTCCACCCGAAAGGTGGGTGTGGATAGGAACTATCAAAAGTCATTAACTCAGACTAATCTTTGCTCAGAAACCTTTCTTCTTGATACGGACACTATCCAAGACTCCTCAAAACTCTCATCTTCAGTTTGACTTTCCAGCAGTTTTTATCCTCAAGTAACTTTGTCAATCTGCTGTGGACTTTCCTATCTTCAGAAGAACCAGAGGAAAACCTCCAGCTCACTTCTGAAAGAACTCATCAAGAACCTCCATTGTCTATCGCATCAGGACTCTTGTTCAGCAACAAAGCCAATGCAAGTAACCATTTACAACTATTTAGATGTATGTTTAAGTTTGAGCCCCTTTTTAAGGTGATTTTGATTCTTTGATGATTCTCATATGGTTGTGGTTAACATGTGAAATACTGCCATTCTTTTGCTCTCTTGCTTACTTTCATTGATTCTCTATATGTGTGTTTTGCTTGATTTAGTTGTACGTTAGCGATAGTTTCATTTATTAAAGTTCCCCTGTAGTCAAATATTTTATCCCTTAAAACTTATCTTTAAACATCAAAATGACATTTAAATGTTTTTTCTTGTGAAAATAATTTTCTCATGCCCTAAAATAGCTTGAATGTAATTCTACACCCTTGCCTCATTTACTATACGCGGATCTATGAATATGCAAATTAGTCCCGCCTCCACTCAGTCACACACCAGCCAGCGCCTCCTGATCCACTGAACTGTAGTAACCGCAAAACAATGGCATACACGGATAATGACTGATAAAACTATGTTTTTACTAGCGGACAACTACAGTGAATACTGTAACATTCGTTAAAGTTACTTGATGATGTTGTGTCCTAAAATGCCTTGAAGACTGGAATTTAACCGTTTGTGATGGTTAATTCGCGCCCGCGAGCATATGAGTATGAAGTGCAGATGCAGCTGCGGGAGAGGTGTGTCTGACCCCGGGCTACTTTTACACTGTTGCCACGGGTTATAATGCAAGTTAGCGGTTCTAAATTCACATTAAACCACAGCTTCATGGGTTTTTTGCTCTGATTTATTTTTGGTTTTGTGCTGGTATTGGTATATTTTGCATGCTAGTGATAGGAATCGATCCCTTGACGTGATTGGTTATTGGTTTGTGACGTAGCAAACCAAGGGCTGTTTCAAACCATATTTCTGGGTCAGCCTTTGGGAAACTACAGTTTTAAGGAGAAAATACTCAGCAATGGTGTTGATTAATAGATTGACACATGGTTTGTCTAAAAACATATTAAAAACACCATAAAGACAAATAAACAACATAAAAAACTTGATTTTCACTACAGGGGGACTTTAAATCCCTTATATTCACAATTGATTGTCTCTGTGTGCTGCTCACATTTCGGAGTCACTGAATGTTGATTCTTGCTACATGCTAAACTACTGCTAGTACTGCATAAAGTAGGAAAGCTATTGTTCCTTGGCCAGGTAAATAATCTTTCCTTGAATTGATAAATTATTATATTGTATATTATATTGGACGGACAGATCAAATAATTGTAATAATGATTCTGCTACAGTTAATTCTAAGATCTAATCTAAATATTTATTATTAATTATAACCAGTTATAATTAATTATATTTCCCTTTTGAGCTAATTTGCTTCATTAGTGCAACTAAGCAAATGAAGAGAATGCAAACCCTCTTAAGCGGAAAATTCAATGTTATTTGCAATGCAGAAAGACATGTGTTAGGAGTTTTATGCTCATGAACTTATGTTAGAGCTTCTAAACAAAAGAAGCTTAGTTTAGTGATTCTGTGAACAGTAACACTATGTTAGTGCAACTAAGCAAATGCAAGCCCCCATATGCTGAAAACCTTATTTCTCTGTCAGAGAAAGTTTGTTTATGCAATGTTAAGAGTAAAGCTTGTAAGGATGGTTTCCCTACGGTGGTTCAGGCTGTAGGATTGCCGAATGACTAAACACATAGACACACATGCAACTTGATATCGCTATGCAATTCCAGTATTACAGTTATTCCAATTTTACACAAGACACATGGTCTAGTATGCATGTAGCATCTACAACCTTTAACCTAAGTGTTTCACACACTTACAGTAAAGCAGTCATGTGTTTTTTTTTAAAGAATAA
>NW_015505703.1:755548-757530 GCF_001515645.1 Sinocyclocheilus grahami
ATCATTCCAGAAGCAAGTAATTTCCTCTAAGAAGTGAACATGCTTTTTAGCCCCATCGCTGTTAAGCGTTTTGGGAGACATGGAGACATGTGCCTTAAGCTTAGCCTTGAGATCTGCAATGATGTCCTTGTGATTTTTACACTTGAATCCGCTTGTCCCTCTTTCTGAGGCAGGACACAGGATGTGAACTTGTGCAGCGGGAATCCTGTGATTTCAAAAGAACATATGGCACAACAACCAGCAAAAGTATACATGGCATTTGTCATTGGTTTGATGTGGTCAGATTGAATTTGTCTCTGGCAAAAAGCCCTTAAATCGATGTACTTAAAAAGATGTCAAGGTGAGAACAAAAGATGATCTGAAAAGCTCTTACACTGTTTTTGGAAACATTCAAATAAATTGCATTATAATAAAATCAACAATTGCTGGTTTTAACACCCCCCCTTCATCAATAAGAGTATAAGCAAAATATTCAGTGTAACCAAATACAGAGATTCAATTGTCCAAAAACTATCTTTGTTTCAACTGAAATGGACAACATACAAATAAACAAATCAAATTAGTTACATGATATATCAATGAAAATGTTTGTACTTAGGCAAAAGTGAGAAATACTAATTTACATTTGAAACTTGGTGAGATGATAGCTAAGTAATTAGGTAAACCCAAAGAAACAAAAATAAACAATAATTGGATGTAATTCACAATTATAATACAGTCAAGATGTACAGACTTAACATTATATGAGGCAGTATCAGACAGATGTAGATTTGACTCTGTGTGTGAAGATCAAATGGTAGTATGTGTGTCTGCATTTAGCTGTGGCTATGTGTCAGTGTAATCATGCTCCAAACAAAGGCGAGCAAGTTTTACAATTGTGATGCAAATTTGGCCCTGTTGTAACAGGGAGCCAGCCTGAGAATGTGAGGTATGAGGTGTGATCTGGCTCAAAATACTTCCATACCAATGTTTTTTGTTAAGGAGCATGATAAAGTGCAAAGTTCAGAGCTGAATCCTGTTGTGAGGAAAGCATTTTCATTGTTAAGACAATTGTGAATCACACTGTGGCCACATGGCAATTCTATGCTCCTGTACATGGCTTAACTGCAGCTATATGGAAAATAGCAGAGTGTACCACTCAGGAGACAAACAAATTCAACATAGACACACATGCAACTTGAAATCGCTATGTAATTCCAGTATTACAGTTATTCCAATTTTACACAAGACACATGGTCTAGTATGCATGTAGCATCTACAACCTTTAACCTAAGTGTTTCACACACTTACAGTAAAGCAGTCATGTGTTTTTTTAAAGAATAAACCCAAATAGTCTATGTGTACATGTAGTAGCACAAACAACTATACTATGTGTTCTATGTGCACAATGTTTTAAGCACAATTACAAATTTGAAAATACAAACAGCATAACTGAAATTTGGATGTTTACATATTAAACTCATTGCTATTAAGCTGCTAACCCACTAGCAAGTGAAGTCAATAGCTGGAGGCCTTGCATGAACAATGCAGTCAACTCACTAAGAGTTTTACCTGCAAATGAGCATTGATATCTGCCTTTAGAAAGGGGTTTCCTATCTTTCTGAAAATAAGGTGGAAGTCTACCCCTACCCAGTGACCAGCATGTTTCCTCTGTATGGCCTTTTTTTTTACAGGAACGACAAAACCTGCTATCTTTGCCACAGGGTTGTTTGCTGTGTTCTCCTGAAGTTTGAGGATTTTCATGACTCTCTAATGTTTCCTTTACACCATGCGTTCTGGTCCACGACTCTGAACTGAAATCGGCACACTTTTTTGAGCAGTAGCACATGCTTGCTCTGAGCAAATCATTCCAGAATCATCACAGCAAGTAATTTCCTCTAAGAATGTGAAAAAAATCCTCATTCTGATGACTGGCCAAAGTAAATTTCAGAAAACTCACTGCTAGGGATTTCGGCACCATCTGTAAGGATGGTTTCCCTACG
>NW_015505703.1:768114-768560 GCF_001515645.1 Sinocyclocheilus grahami
TCATTGGCAAAGACCTGCTAGATCGCTTTGAACCATTGCTAGATTATAAACAACTGCAAATCTGGGCTCAAGTGCGAGAACCTCTGCCTCTTCAGTCACCAAGTCCACCCCAGACAGACTGTCAGGTCACAAAGGTCGCGGGAAATCTCGCCACCAGCCGCGGGAACGTCTCGTCCCAAGAGCAAAGTTCAAGGTCGCTGCTCTGTACTTTCCAGTTAGCCAAAGACTCTGACACATACGGACCCCACGTTAAGGGGGGCTTACAACTGAATGATGTCACAACAACAGACCCCATACTAGCACTGTGGGCAGACAATTCAGTCATCAGCCTCTCGCAGTTCAATGCTCTCAAACAGCACACAACGAACATTCCTTTTGCTAACAAGCGTACACGATTCCCCTTGAATCTCTGCCCATCAGCTATGGTGACTGCCAAGGGCACCTGT
>NW_015505703.1:776737-795452 GCF_001515645.1 Sinocyclocheilus grahami
TGGGGGTCCGCCTCCCCGCCGAGCCACACACGACCAGCTCTGACTGCTTGCCAGTCATCACACAAGCCCCAGTGCCGAGACTCCTAGGGAACCTAATCGAAAGGGGGGTGGCCAAAAGAACTTTGTGCACCCTGTGTACATTTTTCCATTGGACACATATCCTCTCCTCATTGGCAAAGACCTGCTAGATCACTTTGAACCATTGCTACATTTTAAACAACTGAAAATCTGGGCTCAAGTGCGAGAACCTCTGCCTCCTCAGTCACCAAGACCACCCCAGACAGACTGTCAGGTCACAAAGGTCGCGGGAAATCTCGCCGCCAGCCGCGGGAACGTCTCGTCCCAAGAGCAAAGTTCAAGGTTGCTGCTCTGTACTTTCCAGTTAGCCAAAGACTCTGACACATACGGACCCCACGTTAAGGCTATTCTCTCTCTTTTCCTTACTTTGTTTCATTCTGTGTATATATGTTTTAGTTAGTTATATGTTAGATATAGTTTCATTTATTAAATCCCTTATATTCACAACGGATTGTCTCTGTTTGCTGCTCACAATTCGAAGTCAATGAATGTGTGAACCCTTGCTACATTTTGCTAAATTACTGCTAGCACTGCACAAAGAAGGACAGTTTATTGTTCCGTGGCAAGAAAAATAAACATTCCTCGAATTGATAAATGATTATATTGTCTGCTCGATGGACGGACAGATCATATAATTGTAATATTGATTCTGCTACAGTTAATTCGAAGATATAATCTAAATATTTATTATGAATCATAACCAGTTATAATTCGTCATAAATATTTCCCTTTTTAGAGCTAATAATAAAAACCCTACACTGGTAAAGAAGCATGTTTTTGAAGAGTTTTTGAGTGTCAGTGGTCTTCATGTACATATGGACTTTAGACACTCCAAGCACAGACATGAGCACTCAGAGGAACTGTTCACTGTTTATGATGACCTGCTTTGCTCAGATTCAACACTGTCATGATTCTTGCCTGTGTTCCCGTCTTGGTCTTGTATTTTGAAGTGTATTTCCCCAGTGTTTCTGTGCTCTTCTCCTGTGTTCAGTGCCCCTGTTTGCCTACCTGCCTTGTTTGTTACTATACTTACCATCCTTAGTCACCATAGCAATTAATTAGCTCCTCCCCCTTGTTGTTTTTGTTAACTTGTGTATTTAAGCCCCTGGTTCTTTGTCTAGTCTTGTTTGTTTACTGGCTGTTATGTGTTTGGTTTCCTCCTGTTCATGGTTTCTGTCATCCTGGTTCCTGTTAATTCTTTCAGTAAAGTTCTTCTACATTTGGATTATCTTGCCCTTTTCACTGAATTCCACCAAGCTTAACAGAAGATTAGATCACAACATGGATCCAGCAGAGGGAATTTTGTTCCTTCGGCAAGGTATCGTATCATAGAGGAGCTTGGCCCACCACGGTCATCAGTAGTTATTATGGTCACTAGTCCTGAGCTTTCAGCACCTTCCCAGTTTTATATTTAAAAATACAGTTTTGTCATAATCATCCTCAAACTTAATCCAGAATTTAGTAAAACATGTATCTTTTATCTCAAGCCTATAAAATTCTAATATAAACTTTTTTGGTGCAATTGCATGTCAAACTAGAACATTTTCCACCAGTCACTACTGCTATCTATCTATAATATAACAAACTGTAACAAACTGTTATAATACATATACAAATTGTGATGCTGTATTTATTGTTTATGTTGCTATGGTTGGTTGCTAAGGGTGTTGGGCAATGATACACAGAAATGTTGGATGAAGTGGTCATAGCCGTGCTTTTAATAATAAAACACAGCTGCTGACCAATCAGAATGTAAATAAAGTACTGTAATTAACCATTATATATATATATATATATATATATATATATATATATATGTGTGTGTGTGTGTGTGTGTCAAAATCACTATACGCCTTTGGTGTCCTCATCAGAATCGCTCAGTCATCATGAACCTAATACAATATAATGGAATTCTGAAATTATATGATAAATGACCAAACATTTGCACACATATAACTACAATTACAGTCTCTTGAAATGCATTTTTCTCATTTTATACCATTTTCTTTGATTGGATGTGTGTGATTTTGGCATGTCCCTCACGCAGCTCAGCTAATTTCAGTGAGTGTAAAAAGTGGTTAAATAACACAATATTGAAAGAATTTAAATATTATTATTGTCCTCAGCCAGTCAGATTGTTCATTTATATTCTATTTTCAAAATAATATTAAGCATTTTGCACGTGTCCCTGAAATTGCTGTCCACCCTGTCATGATGTTGTAAATGCCCCTTTAAGAAACCCTCTGATCTACTCCGTGAAATCTCCACCCCCCATTTTGCCTTTCTTCAGTGGAGGTTAATACATCTGCTGCAAGTACACTTGTAACGGGAAGTCAGATTCAAGACACAGGTGAGTTAGAATCAAACAGAGGGGTTTATTGAACAGTATGAAGGAGATCACGGAACTGGTGAGTCTAGTAGACTTAGAGTCCTTAACTGAATTGGAGATGATACTGATAGTGGTATTCTTGATTACCAGGACTGATGGAGACGATGAGGATCATGGGCTTTCCAGGAGCTGGTGTAACAGAGCTGGATGCAGGTAAGTAGACGGAACACACCAGGAAAACGAAGGAGATCAGGGAGTCGTGGGACAACAGGTACATAATACAGCATAGGTATGAGGCCTTTTCCACTTGGGAGACCAGACGATGTGGCTGTGTGAACTCTGTGTTCTTATAGTGCTGTGTGGGTGATTGGTGAATGACAGTCAGGTGTGTGTGATTAGTATTTCGGTGATTGTGTGCGCTGATAGGTGAGAGAGGTGAATCCTGGATGACGGGGAAGGGACCAATATACCTGGGACTCAGCTTCTTACAGGGGAGGCGCAACTGGATGTCCCGAGTGGAGAGCCATACTTCTTGTCCTGGCTGGAAGTTGGGAGCAGGGGCTCTCCGGACATCAGGATGATGTTGATGGCGTCTTACTGCCCGCTGTAGATGTTGGTGTGCTGAGTCCCAGACCCTCTCACTCTCCTGGAACCAATGGGGTACGGAGGGAATATCTGAGGGTTCCCCAGAAACAGAGGTGGCTGATAGCCGAGTACGCACTGGAATGGAGTGAGATTTGTGGAGGGTTGCCGGAGGGAGTTCTGTGCGTACTCTGCCCAGGCAAGGAACCGGTTCCAGGAGTTCTGGTGGTGTGGAAGATTTTTATTGGTCAAAATATGAATTGTTCAAGTATAATCCTTATGAATATAACCATTTATATATCAAGTTATTTTACTATTATAATCATGTATGTGCCTGTGTGCAGACAGGCCTGGATAGGAATGGTATAGAAGTCCATATGAGGGGCAGACATATGGTGGGGCTGCATGTCCTGTTTTGACATAAGACAAAATATATGATGGGGCCCTTACTTTCACGGAACATAAAATTAAGGCTTCCTGTCTGCATCTTGGTAGCAGACTGGAAACACAGCCAAAAAAGGTAAACCATAACAAATATGTATGAAATATATTGAACACGCCCAGAGGAAAAACAATATAAAAGGATCTGGAGAGAAACTCGGGAGATTTTCTGCAGATCATCTCTAGACTGCATTATCTCTCTGATAATAAAAGTCTATTTTTTTGGCATCAAAACCCAAGTGTTCAAGAGTGATTCTTCATAGAAACGGCAAGAGCCACCACAAATTGGCGTCACGAACAGGATTGGAAAAGAGCAGGGGTGGAAGACCACTTTGGGCTGGCTTGACGAACAACACAGTGGCCACTACAATAAGGTAAGCAGATTTTGCTTATACAGTATACTTAGATTGTGTTGTTCGCCCAGTCTGCCCTTGGTGGTAAGAACACTCAAAAAATGCTTTTCCAAATTAAAAGAACAAAAAGGAAAAAGGGTTTTGATTCCAGAATAACTAATTGCATGCAATGGTCTGTGTTTATTGTTAAGTGGGCCTTTGAAGGATAGCAATAAACATTAAGCAGATAAATTATAAGGAAGCGCGCAAAGTCCTATGGATAGGCAAAAATTCCTGCAGGGTACTGCTTTTTTACTGTGTTGAGGAAGTGTATCAGTGAAAGAGTGAGTAGAATTGACAGGTTACTCAGGAAGAGTGTAGTGTAGTATGTTTTAATGTATGTGTCTGTGTCTGTGTGAATGACTGTGGTTGTATGAGAAAATAAATAAATTCCGCATCGGGTGGGTAAAAGCTGCGCACCCCTCCTGGACCGTCCCTTAAGTGGGGCCTGGCAGAGTGTTGGACGCAGTTAGTACCGCACCTGAGAGTAATGAATTGAATGTATGAGCCCTATAAATAAAGGGATAAAGCATGAATGTATGAGCCCTGTGAATAAAGGGACTAGAAGGAGTGAATGTGTTTAGAAAAATTGTTTCCATAAAGACTGGGTCAAAATGTTGGCATTGTAGATTTTTCATAAATATTTGAATGCATATATTGTGTGACGTAAATAGGGAGAATAAATAGTAAATAGGAGACTAATGCAGTTTAGAAAGTGGAATAAAATAGAGGTACAGTGGGTACGGAAAGTATTCAGACCCCCTTAAATTTTTCACTCTTTGTTATATTGCAGCCATTTGCTAAAATCATTTAAGTTAATTTTTTTTCCTCATTAATGTACACAGCACCCCATATTGACAGAAAAACACAGAATGACTCAAATGAAGGTGTAGAACCATCTCAAAGATGATCAGAAGAAATGGACAGCACCTGAGTTAAATATATGAGCATCACAGCAAAGGGTCTGAATACTTAGGACCATGTGATATTTCAGTTTTTCTTTTTTAATAAATCTGCAAAAATTTCAACAATTCTTTGTTTTTCTGTCAATATGGGGTGCTGTGTGTACATTAATGAGGAAAAAAAATTAACTTAAATGATTTTAGCAAATGGCTGCAATATAACAAAGAGTGAAAAATTTAAGGGGGTCTGAATACTTTCCATACCCACTGTATATGCCCTATACTAAATAATTAAATTGCTGATAAAATAATTTTTGTAACAGAAACAAAGAATATATACATAAAGGTCTAAGTTATTGGTTGGCACTTTTGGATGCTAAGTGTTAAAAAATAGGATTTAGATAATAAATTCACTTTATAATATATTGAAAATGTGCACATGCATGTGTTATAATAAATACTAGGCTTAAACGTGCATGATACAGAAGAAAATAGGAGGAATTGGTTAAAAGAAGTAAAATTAAGTTGGGCAGAAAATATAGTAAGTTAAATTATTGTATAAAAGTATATACTGAGTTTAAAATATAGGATTGTCATTTTACCGGAAAAATTATGGCAGCCACTCCGGTGGAAATATTAGGATTAAAATATCCATTGTGTAAATAATTGATAGACAAGCTCTCAAACAAATGGCAACAGAGAACTAAAAAAATTATGACAAAATGGCCAAAGGAAGGGATATTTGATGTAGCATTGTGCGAGGAAATGGAAACTCTAATAAACAAATAATAAAACTAAAGGTAATAGTAAAAAGAGAGTAGAGAGAGAAGCAAAAAGGGAAAAAGAGAAAGAAGTGTTAGCTTTGTTCAAAAAGGATGGAGAAGACTCATTAAAAATTATAAAACAGGCAAGAAAAATACTAAAAGAGGCACACAAAGAGACAAAGAAAAAAGAAGAGTTGTTTTCTAAACCACCCCCATATGTGCCCCCAGAGGGACAGTTCCCAATACTTAAGGGTACTGTAGAAGTGTCTGGAGAAATGCAAATAAAAGGACAAGTAGAATTAGAAGAAAAACAAAAAGAACCAGATATAAGACCAAAGAGGCGACAGAATAAAAAGGGAGAGGGATATTTACCTTTAGATTGTTATAAACAGGCACGCATAGCATTAGAAATTATGAAAGCAAACTATGAAGGAAAAACAGGAAATGAGGAAACGTTAGAGCAGATGAGGAGAGAAGATAAGGAGATTGAAACACAGGCAGAGGCTATGGAAGCAAAAATAGGAGGGAAAATTAAAGAAACAAAAAAAAATGATACAAGATGCAGATAAACTGGTGAGAGATAGAAGTAAACTATTAGAAAGCAGAGAGGAAGTGTGTGAAGGGGAGGAGTCATCATTTGATAAAGGAACATGGGGGCAGGGAAGAGAAAAAGGAAAACTTAGACCATTGGCTGCACAACTCCCAATTTTAATTAAGGGTAAACAGGGACAGTATGTCCCCTGGGCCTCACATGACCTTGAGGGGCTGGTCACTCGCCTCCCAGACATCCATGAGGGGGCTGGGAAGTGGATTAAGGTGTTTGAAGAAGAAACTATGGGCAAACTTTTAGCTGTGGGGAACATTAAAGCACTGCTGGGAAAGATTATAGGAGGGGCAAAAATGGAAGAAATTATTCAAGCATCCAATCTGGACAGAGCTGTGGACTCTCACTACATGGATGGAACTGTTTTTGATGCATTCCGTCCAGTAAATGCTCCTCCACCACCTATTCAGCCAAGCCCCCCTGCAGCAGCCCATCCAAATGCACACCAGATCCACAACCAGGGCCAATGGGATGGAAAAGAAAACCAGTACAAAGAGGACAGAGAGGAAGAGGCAAGCCTTATACTGGTCCTCCAGGAATGTGCTGGGGATGCGGACAATCTGGACAATAAGAATGACTGTCCCACCAATCCATGGCAACAGCCACCTAGGGGTGGAAGGGGGGAGAGTTGGCAGCAGCCCACCCGGGGTCCATTACAGGGCCCAGTAAACCCTTGGGGAGGTCCAAATCAAGGATATTAGGGGTGCCCAGGGAATCCTATTGGGGAGAGTCAGCTTCCAATTTTAACAACTAAAGTTGATCAAGAACCGATTCTTGCAAATTGAAATAGATGGAAAGACAACACCAATGATGATAGACACAGGAGCTGTTTATACTTGTGTGAATTCAAATTATGCCTCACATCTCCCCTTGTCTGTCAAGGGCAATAGGATTCTCTGGACAAACACAGCTAATTCCAATGACAGTGTCTACAAACCAAAAATAAAAGTGTAACCATACCCATTCTTGTATCAAATCAGACTCCTGTTAATTTGTTAGGGAGAGATGCATTATGTAAATTAGGGCTACAAAGTTGGTGTTCTCCAGAAGGAGTATATATAGACACAATAGGAATAGAAACTCAAACGGTGGTTGTAGAGCCAAAATCAAATGTATATTGGATAGGACAGATATATCAAGATGTGAGACAGAGAATTAATAAATGGGGAAAGTTTATTGAGGCACAGATTCCAGAAGCACAGTTACCAAAATCAGAATTTCATTGCACAATGATATATTATCCCGAAAGAGATGAAAAAATGTCAGGAAGAAACTGCAGGACAAAAAATTGAAATAATCTCACAGCACATCATAATAGGTCAACAGGGAGCAGCTTTGAGTATACCTGAATGTGAAATTGTGAAAAAATGTTTAAGTTTAACAGATTCTGTGCCACATGTGTCTGTATATGTAGGAAAAAACTGGGAAGCAAAAGATCTAGGCCCAATGATGAAAAAGGCAGAACAAAGCAAATGGGAACCAACAAAAATGGTGACAAAAATTACATCAAAATTTTGTGAGCAACCAGTTTGATGGGAATTCCTCAGGAAGTAGTTATCAGTCAAAAACTGACGCAGATGACTACAACATCCAAATTGATAGACACGACTGACACTGATTTAGAGGATCTTATGATAGACAGTACTCTTTTACAGTATGTAGATTATTTAATTATTTGTTCTACATCACTACAACAATGCCACAGAGATTCTATTAAGGTCCTATCAAAATTAGCACAAGGAGGTCACAAAGTATCCAAGACCAAAATACAATATTGCCAGCCTCAAGTTGAATACTTAGGACGATTGATTGCATTTGGCACACGAGCTATAGCTCCAGCTCAATTGGAAGGCATAAGTAAAACACCACTGCCTCAAACAGTAGGACAGATGATGACTTTCCTAGGGATGACCGGCTTTAGTGCTGATTGGCTAGAAGATTATGCAGCAAAAATAGCTCCATTGAGAGAAACCATGAAACATGCAGGACTGCAACATTTAGGTAATCCATTAAAATGGAACACAGATGCATTACTAGCATTTGAGACTATAAAAAAAGAACTACAACAGGCCCCTGCCTTGGGAATACTCTAAACCAGTGGTTCCCAAACCTGTCCTGGAAGTGATAAGGAAAATTAAACAGCAAGGATATTGATCTCCTTATTTAAATGCAATGGTAGATTAATTTTTGTCCACATGTGAAGTTTGTGCCAAAAACAATGTGAGAAAAGGAATAACAACACCAATAGGCCATATACCAGTACCAGAAGGACCATTTAAGCATCTGATAATGGATTATGTGGATATGATAAAGCGAGTACAAGGCAAAAGGTACATGTTGGTGATCATAGACAGATTTAGCAGATGGGTGGAGGCAGTACCATCAGCAGATCAGGGAGCAAGAACAGTAATTAAATTTCTAACAAGAGAAGTAATTCCTAGATTTGGAATACCATCAGAAATAAGTTCAGATAATGGATCGGCATTCATACAAAAAACTGTATTTTTTTGAGAAAAAAAATACAGAATAAAGCAGAGACTAGGGTGTGTCTACCATCCAAGATCCCAAGGGATGGTAGAGAAATTAAATGGAACCCTCAAGGCCAAACTTGACAAAATATGTGAAACTACTAAGCTTAACTGGATTGATGCTTTACCTCTTGCACTAATGAGTTATCACATGCAAACTAACAGGAACACTCACTTAAAACCGCATGAAATGCTAACGGGTTGACCCATGCCTGTGCCATATTGTAGAGGTCCCTACAAAGGGCCTCCTCTAGAGCAATTGCAAATGGAACTTCGATCTTATATGAAGAAATTAACTGCCATACATAAAGCTATCTATTTACAGGAAACAAGAAAAGAGCCCTGTGAGGAAACAGAGACAGAATGTCCAATTGTTCCAGGTGACCAAGTATATCTGAAGGTATTCTGGAGAAAGTGGAATGAGCCCAGGAGAGAGGGACCCTACAAAGTCGTGATAGCTACTCCAACAGCAGTCCAAGTGGAGGGAAGTACAACCTGGTATCCTCTAAACCATCGTAAGAGAGTTCCCAAAATAAGGACGGAAAGAGAAGGAAACAGACAAGCAGACAACTCAGGAGAAAGTAACGAAGAAAGACCAGTGACACAAGATGAAGTGCAAACTGATGAGAGCTCAAAAAAGATCCACAAGGAACTCAAAGTCTCCTGTCAGACAAACAGGAATGGAGAAAAAAATATGTCTGACAACATATCTGATGATCATCACATGCCTAATGCATCTAATTCTACAAGCTCAAGCTATAGCAAACAGCACCCAGACTTCCCTAGAATCAACTTTCACCCCCTCAGTTGAATCTAGCAGTGGCTTTGACTTAATCCAAACAAAACAAAAACTAGATAAGGAGGAAAAAGTATCTAGACAAAATAGACACATTGTAAATGACAACCATAATATTACTTATAAGAGAACGGGCAATTCAGATATATTATGGGAAAAGGCAGAAGACAATAATTGGTATCAATGGGTAAATTACACGGCAGAAAAAGAGAAATGGGAAAACTGTATAGTTTGCTTTGAAGCACAACCAATTTTATATATTGTACCAATACCAATACACAGTTCTAGTTGTAGATTATATCATGATAAATGGTTTAAGAAATGTCCAGGACTGTCTAATGCAATGGGGTTAGATGTAGTGAGATTGGGAGGTAAATGCTTTATAGAAAGAGGCAGAGAGATAAATGTCTTTAGAAACTGTAGCCAAAAAATGGCATATTGCCCATATTGGTGCCAGTTTCTCCAATCGACAACAAACTACAGAGAAGCAACTGAATTACAGTGCATACAAACTCACAAATGGTCAATAGTACAGAAAGAAAAAATACAAAAGCCACAAGGGAAAATACAATTAATGGCAGATCAGGAATTTGAATGTTATGAGAAGAAGGGAAATATTGACGTAGGAAGATTTGAAGGAAAATGCAGCAAAATATGGAAAATACCATGATGTAAAGATGACTATTTAGTGATAAAAGAAGGCCCACCACCTATATTTGATGACATCGATATTGCATTGGCAGACATATGGTGGATGTGTGGATTAGAGCAGCGGTTCTCAATTCCAGTCCTCACGTACCCCCGCTCTGCATGTTTTGCATGTCTCTCTGTTAACACACCTAATTCAGATCATCATCTCGTTAGTAGCTACTAACAGTTCAGCATGAACTGTGTTCCGATTGACATGGTCCCTACACAGTGTCCATTGCTCCCTACTCCCTGAGCAGGGGAAATCCATTGAAGTTTACTTCACTTCGGAATAATCATTTACAGATTTGCGCTGCGCCGCTGCCTGCAGCGTCTTCACACACATACGAAACTTACTAGAGAAGCGAGAAGTGGGACATAATATACCTCTGTAAATAAATACAATATAAATTCACGTCTCGCACACTTAAATGCTCTTTGTATGGAACATATAGCCTACGCTCCCTTCAAACTGGAGTCATGGCAGAATATCTGGTAATGTCCACTTCGCAGGGCATTTACAGTCAAATATAACAAACGTCTGAAGCAATAAGAGAAACATACAAAATGTGCAGAGCGGGGGTATGCGAGGACTGGAATTGAGAACCGCTGGATTAGAGTATGGACTCTTGACAACATTACCAGAAAAATGGTCAGGATTATGTACTAGAATTATGCTGACACCTAAAATGAGTCACATCTCTCTAGAAGAGGAAGCAACAATTGAAAAGAAAGCCAGATCCAGAAGAGCCTATGAAAAAGACCCTGCACTTTATATAGATTCAATTGGTCAACCAAGAGGTATACCTTATGAGTTTAAAGCAAGAGATTAAATCAAATCAGGGATTGAATCAATATTCATCTGGATTACACAAAATAAAAATACAGAATGGATCAATTACATATATTACAATCAGCAAATATTTATTAATTACACTGATGAGGCCTTATCACTTTTAGGAGATCAATTGGATGCAACAAGCAGAATGGCATGGCAAAATCGAATAGCTTTAGATTATTTGTTAGCTGAGAAAGGGGAGTGTGTGTTATGTTTGGGGATCAATGCTGTACTTATATACCAATTAATACTGCTCCTGAAGGAGCATTTACTGAAGTAATGACCAAATTGAAAAACCTAAGGATTGAACTTAAAGAAAAAGCTGGAAAATATAATCAAATGTGGGACTGGTTTGATTTAAAGTTAGGAGCATGGGGAGCATGGTTAGCTAAATTAGGAATGTTTTTAGGAGTTGCAGTAGTAATAGGAGGATTACTGTTTTGCTGTGTACTTCCCGTACTGAGGTCAGTAGTTGTCCAAACCACAGCTAAGCAAATGGAAATGCTAAGATGTTAAGATGATGAGAAATTGATTTTGAAGAGTAACCAAAATGTACATTACCATGACTGGGCTTATACACCCAACTGGGAGTCACAAACATTGACAAATGATGGAGACTCTAGTACCTCAACTGAGGACGAAGAAGAGGTGTAAAGATGAACCATACCCTGGGTGCAAGTGCTAGCCTAACCTCTGCCCAAGGGTGGCCCTCTACAATGCGCAAAGTGTCTGGGCTGAAGATCAACTATGCTATTTTTTGTGATGTTACATGTTTTATGTTTTGAATTTTAATGTCTGTTGTATACTACATAACTGTGACAACCACAGGCAAGCGCTGAACCAATTGCATGCTCATGCTTATAACATTGTTTTATCTTAATGAGGGATTAAGGAGACAGATCTTTTACTCCCTCCTAGTCAAGTGTGGGGGGAGAGGTTTTGTCCTGCTGCTCTCACTAGAGTGCTGTTACATAATCTAGTCATTGGTGATAAAACTGTCTGATAAAAAATTTAATCAAGTCACTAGGTAGTGATAACTGATGAGACTGAATTGTGAAGCTGCACTCTGGGTAAAGACAAATAAAAGTGAGACTTAGTAAGTCTCAAAGAGGGGAATATGTGGAAGATTTTTATTGGTCAAAATATGAAGTTATTTTACTATTATAATCATGCATGTGCTTGTGTGCAGACAGACCTGGATAGGAATGGTTTAGAAGTCTGTATGAGGGGCAGACATATGGTGGGGCTGCAAGTCCTGTTTTGACACAAGACAAAATATATGATGGGGCCCTTACTTTCACGGAACATAAAATTAAGGTTTGCTGTCTGCATCTTGGTAGCAGACTGGAAACACAGCCAAAATAGGTAAACCATAACAAATATGTATGAAATATATTGAACACGCCTAGAGGAAAAACAGTATAAAAGACTGTCCAGACACAGACTCATCTCATCAGATCATCTCTAGACTGCATTATCTCTCTGATATTAAAAGTCTATTTTTCTGGCATCAAACCCCAAGTGTTCAAGAGTGATTCTTCATAGAAACAGCAAGAGCCACCACAGTGGCCATGCCAGAAGGTACGGAGGTATTGGAAGTATTGACCTATCTCCTGGATCTTTCGTTCCGTTTGTCCAATGCTCTGGGGGTGATATCCTGAGGATAGGTTGATGGTCACACCTAGGAGTGAACAGAAAGCTCTCCATACACGTGAGATAAACTGTGGACCTCTATCAGATACTATCTCTTCAGGAATGCCAAAATTACGGAAGACATGATTAAACAGTACCTCCGCAGTTTCCATTGCTGTAGGGAGTCCTCTCAGAGGAACCAGATGGCAGGCTTTTGAAAATCTATCCACAGCAACCAGGATGCAAGTGCTGTTGTCAGAGATAGGGAGGTCCGTGACGAAATCTACTCCCAGGTGTTACCAGGGATGCCGGAGATCAGGGAGAGGTAGCAGTTTGCCAGCAGGTAAGTGGCGAGGTGTTTTCGCCATAGCACATTCCTGGCATCCTCTCACGTACCTTCTGATGCCACCAGAAGTGATCTTTCAACAGTGAGAGGGTTTGATTGGTCCCGGGATGACCAGTGCCCAGGGAGGTGTGCGCTGAATGAATGAGTGGTGTTCTTTGACTGCGGGGAACGTAGATGTGACTTGGGGGACACCCCGGCGGAGCGGGGTCAGAGACACTGGCTGCTGCGATGTCGTCGTCTAGGGTTCATTGGCTCGGGCTAACAATGAGCTCAGTGGGGATGATAGTCTCTGGATTCTCGGGTTGTTCGTCTGGAGCATGAAGTCTTGAAAGAGCATCGGCTTTGGTATTTTTCGTCCCGGGAAGATAGGAGATAGTAAAATTAAACTGGGTAAAAAACAAAGCCCACCTGGCTTGTCTGGGGTTTAATCTCTTTGCCTCACGGATATATTCAAGATGCCGGGGATCAGTATATACCACAAAGGGATGACGAGCTCCTTCAAGCCAGTGTCTCCATTCCACCAGGGTGAGCTTGATGGCGAGTTGTTCTCTATTCTCGATGTCATAGTTTTGCTCTGCCGAGGTTAATTTCTGGGAGAAGAAGGCACATGGATGGAGTCGAGGTGGATTCCCCTGCTGCTGTGATAGAATGGCTCCTACTCCTGATGTGGAGGCGTCGACTTCCACAACGAATGGTCTCTTTGGATCGGGATGCACCAGGAGTGGAGCCATGGTGAAAGCCTCTTGGAGTTTCTTCATAGCTGTGGTGACTTCTGAGTTCCAGGACAGAGACTTGGGCTTGCCTTTCAGGAGATTTGTTAGTGGTGCAGTGACTGAACTGTAGTTCAGGATGAATCGACGATAGAAGTTGGAAAAACCTAGGAATCGTTGGAGTTCTTTAATGGTGGATGGAACGGGCCAGGTCTTGATCTCTTCCACCTTCCTCTTGTCCATCTTGATGCCATGAGCACTGATGGGATAACCCAGGAACTGGATGGAAGGTTGATGAAAGGTACATTTCTCAGCCTTGAGGTATAATTTATGCTCACGGAGCCGTTGGAGGACCTCCGATACGTGCTGGCGATGTTCGGCCTCGTTCCAGGAGTACACTAGGATGTCGTCGATGTAAACCAGCACAAAGCGGTGGAGGTAGTCCCGGAACACCTCATTCATGTAGCCCTGGAATACGGAGGGGACGTTGACTAGACCATACGGCATCACCAGATATTCATAGTGTCCTGTGGGTGTCATCGACGATAGAAGTTGGAAAAACCTAGGAATCGTTGGAGTTCTTTAATGGTGGATGGAACGGGCCAGGTCTTGATCTCTTCCACCTTCCTCTTGTCCATCTTGATGCCATGAGCACTGATGGGATAACCCAGGAACTGGATGGAAGGTTGATGAAAGGTACATTTCTCAGCCTTGAGGTATAATTTATGCTCACGGAGCCGTTGGAGGACCTCCGATACGTGCTGGCGATGTTCGGCCTCGTTCCAGGAGTACACTAGGATGTCGTCGATGTAAACCAGCACAAAGCGGTGGAGGTACTCCCGGAACACCTCATTCATGTAGTGGAATACGGAGGGGACATTGACAAGACCATACGGCATCACCAGATATTCATAGTGTCCTGTGGGTGTCACAAAGGCTGTCTTCCACTCATCCCCCTCACGTATCCGGATGAGGTTATAAGCACTCCGGAGGTCCAACTTAGTGAAGATCTTGGCTCCACGAAGCTGTTCCAGAGCGGATGGGACGAGAGGAAGGGGATATCTGTACTTGACAGTGATCTTATTGAGTGCTCGATAGTCAATACAAGGCCTCAAGCCTCTGTCCTTCTTTGCCACAAAGAAAAAACTGGAAGCAGCAGGAACGTAGATGATCGGATGTATCCTTGTTGTAGAGCTTCAGAAACGTACTCTCCCATGGCCTTCTGTTCGGGGATGGAAAGGGAGTAGATTTTACCTTTATGCACTGGTTCATCAGGGAAAATGTCGATGGCACAGTGCCATGGTCTGTGAGGTGGTAATTTGGAGGCTCATTTCGGGCAGAATACGTCACTGAAATGGGTGTGGTTGGTGGAAATGTCAATGGAGTGATTTTCAAGGGAACTTTCAATGGATGTGGAATTAACTGGAAGCACTGGAACGGACTTGACTGGTTTGGGGAATTCTGGGAAACAGTCTGAAAAGCAGTCGTTACCCCACTTCAGAATCTCTCCTGTAGACCATGAGATAGATGGGTTATGGGAAACGAGCCATGGGCACCCCAACACTATCCCAGCGTTAGATTCCTCCAGAACCAATAAACAGAGCTCTTCTTTGAGAAGGTGACCGACTTATAACCAGATGGGACCCACACAGTATCGAACTTTTCCTCTAACCAGGGGCGTGCCAGTTATTGACTAGATCTTGTACGAGACGTCGTTGAGTCTCTTCTTGAGTTGGAGTTGGTTACATAAATCGGCGGAGATTAAGTTGCCGGCTGACCCAGAATCGAGGAGGGCATAGACTGAAATACAATGAAGAGGAGTTGCAATCTGAACAGGAGTGGTTAGAGGTTTTATATTTACTGAGAAGGTAGAAACCACACTTGCCACGGGTCGTGGAGGACGAGTGGGACATGTCCTGATTACATGTCCGTCTTTGCGGCAGTATAAGCATAATCTCTGGGTCAGCCGGCATCGACTTTCAGCCGAAGTGAGTCGGGCATTGTCGTTCTGCATGGGTTCGGTGTTTGGTTCTTGAGAGCTGGGATATTCTGACTGGCGGAGAAAGATAGCTGGCTTTTGGCACAAATGTCCCTCCATACAGTCATGAATCTGATTGGCAACATGGATGGAGCGTTGAATGAAACGCTCTAGCCCCATGGTGTCGTCGTAGGCAGAGAGATACAACCGCAGCAAGGATTCTAATCCTTGACGGTAAGTGGTCAACAGGGAGCGTTCATTTCAACCACTAGAGGCTGATAAGGTGCAGGATAAGGTGCGGAAACGGAGAGCCTAATCCTGAATAGAACTCTGACCTTGTTTTAAATCATACAACTGCTCACCAATTGAAGCATCTCTCTGGCGGGTCATCCGAAAACCTCTCGTAAATGAGTGAAGAATGCACTTAGACTTTGTGTGGCCAGTCCGTTCTGGTGCCACAATGACTCCGCCCATTGAAGCGCTCGACCTGTTAACAGGGTTAGAACATATGCAACTTTAGCCCTCTCTGTGGGAAAATTATGCGGCTGCATCTCTAGAGCGAGCGAACATTGCATGAGACAGCAATTGTATTCATCCGCCGAGCCATGGTAGGGCGCTGGATTGACCATGGGACTGGCAGTGTAGATCGGAGCTGAAGAAGAAGTACTGGGTGCAGAAGCCGGAGCTGGTGCTGGTGCAGGTGCAGTGGTGGTGGTTTGAGTGAGAACTCTTCTCATGGCATCCACCAGTTCTTGGAATGAGTCTGTTTGATTCATGATGGTAAGGTCTGGTCTTCTGTAATGGGAAGTCAGACTTGAGACACAGGTGAGTTAGAATCAAACAGACGGATTTATTGAACAGTATGAAGGAGATCACGGAACTGGTGAGTCTAGTAGACTTAGAGTCCTTAACTGAATTGGAGATGATATTGATAATGATATTCTTGATTACCAGGACTGATGGAGATGATGAGGATCGTGGGCTTTCCAGGAGCTGGTGTAACAGAGCTGGATGCAGGTAAGTAGACAGAACACACACACACACACACACAGGAACACACCAGGAGAACGAAGGAGATCAGGGAGTCGTGGGACAACAGGTAAGTAATATAAGCATAGGTATGAGTCCTTTTCCACTTGGGAGACCAGACGATGAGGCTGTGTGAACTGTGTGTTATTATAGTGCTGTGTGGGTGATTTGTAAATGAGTCAGGTGTGTGTGATTAGTATTGTGAGTGCTGATAGGTGAGAGAGCCTGGCGTGTCCGTGACAACACTTAGTATCTACACTTATATTTCCTAATTTTCATCATATTGTGTTTGTTGTTGCATGTTGCCAAGCTTAAAATTTCCACTCTGTCATAGTAAAATATACATTTACATAAAAGTTTTTCAGAAATTCAAAATATATATTTTAAGCAGTACATATTCAGCTTCAACAATGAACCACTTTGCTGACTGAAGGTACACCATGTATTTATTAAACGCTATCTTTAACCAAAAATGTCCACCCTGTCACCAAGCCTTCCATGACAGGATGGACATGGTACACGACAGGGGGGCATGTGCATGGTTTTTGCCAAATTCTGATAATGTTTTAACAAAGGCTATTGATTTAACATTTTAAATTGGTGTGATTAACTCTTTCCCCTCAAGCATTTTTGAAAAAAGTTGCCAGCCACTGCCAGCGATTTTGATGATTTTCACTAAAATTTGATGGCCTCCAGAATATTTTGCTGTATGAATGCAATACACCAAAATAAAGATCAGAGCCTCTACTTTTAAACAAAAAAAATCTGTTTTATTCTAGCTTAAAGCATTCTATTTTATCAACACTTGAATATAGGTAGGTTACATAAAATACATAATGCTGAGCAAGAAAGGTGAGAAAATCAAATTTTTATCAAAAACTACATCTGGGTAATATTCAGTACAATTATCAAAGCATAAATCCAGTTAATCACTTCTATCAACACCTCCAAAGCTTGCACAGACATATACCACTTCCTGGATCAACACTTTACTCCGTAACATTATGCAGTTTTCATTTATATGCTGCCATTGCTGATGATCGCATTATTTTTCATATGCATCTGTTTACATAAGAGATCGCTCGTTTCTCCGTCCTGTTCAGGTGTGTTTTTTGTTCAGGAGGTTTTGTACTCATTCAGAAGATGTGTAATAGTCTATAACAGTGAAACGTACACCCCCTAGTCTATAACAGTGAAAACACGAAAAGCCATAAAAACTCGTCTTTGGCGGGGAAGCGTTGTCTTCTAAAAGACGAGATAACTTGTCAATGGCGGGGAAAGAGTTAATTATGGGGAAAAAAGGTTGAATTGATAAATGCATTTAATGCACCCCAGCCCAGAACTGTATGCTATCTTACGTTGCATGCAGTTGCTTAGTGATGAACATGATGGAAGGTAATGACTCACTGTGATGTAGCCTATTAGAATGCAGTTAATGTGCCTAAAATTCAAGATAGGTGGTCAAAAAATGCCCAAAGCAAAAGTGCCATTTTCCTGAATATCTGCTCGATTGCAAATGTGATATTGAATTTATACAACAGTTCAATGAACAAAAAAAATAAAAGGTACATTTTAAACACAATACTGTCAATGTTGTCTGTTTTTGTTCTATTTCTCCAAAGAAAACAGCGCCAAAAAATCCACAGTGAAACTGTTGTGCATCTCTGAGCAACACAAAGCAGTGTTTCATTACTGAATGAATCTGTGTTTTTAACTAATCTAGTTAGTGGCTTTAGATTCATATTTAGTGTCACAGTCTTCAGCCGGTGTGCCCAGGAGGGCCACCAGATGACTGTGTTCTGGGAGCACATGGCTTGTGTTGTGTTTGTCTGTTGCCATGTGCTCTCTCCTGTCTATTGTCTGGCCCCTCCCATCTTGTTACCTCGTTATTGTTTTAGTTGCTCCACCTGTGTCTCCCTCGTTAGCCTCCTCGTTTGGTTCCTATTTATTCTCCTTGTGTCTGCCGTCCTGTGCTGAGCCGTCATTTCTCATTGTGTGTGTTTCGTGTCTGCATGTGTGCAGCTTTAGCTCTGCCTGTCTGTTTTTCCCCCTCGGGGTGGTTTGAGTTTGTTTTTGTTT
>NW_015505703.1:796098-798821 GCF_001515645.1 Sinocyclocheilus grahami
TGAATTGATAAATGCATTTAATGCACCCCAGCCCAGAACTGTATGCTATCTTACGTTGCATGCAGTTGCTTAGTGATGAACATGATGGAAGGTAATGACTCACTGTGATGTAGCCTATTAGAATGCAGTTAATGTGCCTAAAATTCAAGATAGGTGGTCAAAAAATGCCCAAAGCAAAAGTGCCATTTTCCTGAATATCTGCTCGATTGCAAATGTGATATTGAATTTATACAACAGTTCAATGAACAAAAAAAATAAAAGGTACATTTTAAACACAATACTGTCAATGTTGTCTGTTTTTGTTCTATTTCTCCAAAGAAAACAGCGCCAAAAAATCCACAGTGAAACTGTTGTGCATCTCTGAGCAACACAAAGCAGTGTTTCATTACTGAATGAATCTGTGTTTTTAACTAATCTAGTTAGTGGCTTTAGATTCATATTTAGAGTATCATTTGATACTTTTATCACTTTTATTGGATACAAGCGTCTGCTAAATGACTAAATGTAAATGTAATTGCATTTTTTATTACTTTCATAATTTAATATTACATTTTAAAAAACCCCAGTAATACTCATTTAAACCCCATTAATATCATAGCATTATTTATGCAATTCTAAGTGCAGTGTATACAGTCTGTGGAAATGTATATATATATATATATCAGTGCCTTGCAAAAATATTCATACCCCTTCATTTTTTTCACATTTTGTTAAGTGGCTGCCTTATGCTAAACTGCTTTAAATTACTTTTTTCACACATCAATCTCTGCCTGTCTGTTTTTCCCCCTCGGGGTGGTTTGAGTTTGTTTTTGTTTAATTTGTTACTAAAATAAATACCATTTCTCCAGCGATTGAGTCCTCGCTTCATCTCCCCGCACGCACCGTGACAATTTAGAGTATCATTTGATACTTTTATCACTTTTATTGGATACAAGCGTCTGCTAAATGACTAAATGTAAATGTAATTGCATTTTTTATTACTTTCATAATTTAATATTACATTTTTAAAAACCCCAGTAATACTCATTTAAACCCCATTAATATCATAGCATTATTTATGCAATTCTAAGTGCAGTGTATACACTCTGTGGAACTTGCAAAAATATTCATACCCCTTCATTTTTTTCACATTTTGTTAAGTGGCTGCCTTATGCTAAACTGCTTTAAATTACTTTTTTCACACATCAATCTACACTCCATACACCACAATGGTAAAGCAAAAACAGGTTTTTAACATCTTTGCAAATTTATTAAAAATAAAAAACTTAAATGATTCCATTGCCTATCTGGGACAGTTGCAATTTAGCTCAGGAGCATTACAATTGCTTGTAGATGTTACTACACTTCGAGTGAAGTTAACCTGTGGCAAATTCAATTGAATGGGTATGATTTGGAAAGGCATACACATCTTAATAAAAGGTCTAACAGCTGATAATGCATATCAGAGCAAAAACCAAGCCCTGAGGTCAAAAGAACTGCCTGTAGAGGTCAGAAACAGGTTTGTGTCAAGCCACATATCTGGGGAAGAGTTCAGAAAAAAAAAATCTGCTTCATTGAAGGGTCACAGAAGCATGTAGTCTCTGTTACCCTTAATGGAAGAAGTTTGAAACAATCAGGACTCTTCCTAGAGCTGGCCTCCTGGCCAAACTGAGCAATTGATGGAAAAGGGCCTTGGTTAGAGTGGTGACCAAGACCATGATGGTCACTCTAGTTGAGCTCCATGATCATATATGCAGATAGGAGAAATCTAGAGAAGGACAAATGTCACTGCAACACTCCACCAATCTGGGCTTTATGTCGGAGTGGCCAGACTCAATCTTCTCCTCAGTGAAGACACATGAAAACACACTTGGATTTTGCATAATAACACCTAAAGGACTCTCAGACTCAGAGGACAGAGAAACAAGAGTCTCTGGTCTGATGAACCTCAATTCCAAGCATCATGTTTGAAGGAAACCAGGCACTGCTCATCACCTGAAGAGTACCACCCCAAAAGTAAAGTGTGCTGGCAGCAGCCTCATGCTGAGGGGCTGTTTTTCAGTGGCAGGGACCGAGGGACTCGTCAGAGTAGAAGATAAGCTCAATGTACCAAAATATTGAGTTAGCCTTAATGAAAACCCAGTCCAGAGCATTCAGAACCTCAGACTGGGCAGAAGGTTCACCTTCCAACAGGACAATGAACCTAAGCATACAGCAAGAGTAGCTTATAGACAACTCTGTGAATGTCCTTGAGGTGGCCCAGCCACAGCCTGGGATTGAACCCAATCAAATAATTCTGGAGAAACTTGAAAATGTGCATTTGCTCCCATCCAACCTGACAGAGCTTGAGAGGTGAAGAGGTGAGGGGAAGAATGGCAGATAATTGCCAAATGATGATGATCAAAGCTTGTCACATTAAACAAAAAAGACTTGAGACTGTAAAGGTGCTTCAGCGGAATAGTTAGATAGTGAATACTTATGCAATGTACTTATTTCAGTTCTTTTATTTTTAATAAATTTACGAAGTTGTGACAATTCTGTTGTAATAATTTACTTAGTTGTAAGGGAATTAATCATTATTAATTCATTCAGGTTTATTTCTAGCTCAGGTTTTAAAAGAACTCGATCTGAGAATTCGAGGTCCACCTGATCAAAACTGACTTTGACTTTCAATAGTTTATACTTTTATCAGCTACTGATATGATTTGTCAGCTCTTGAAAGAGAGGTAATTATTATGCGTAAG
>NW_015505703.1:809517-810085 GCF_001515645.1 Sinocyclocheilus grahami
CAGCATCAGATAGCCCTGCATCTGCCTAATAAATTCACATGACAGAGGTCTGGTTTTCATAGGTCTGGTTTAGATGGAGAGTACTATATTGTTCACTTCAACCTCTCAACTATATGTCCCCTGTGATCAATCAAATGTTGCGGGCATTTTATATTGAGTTGTCTTCTTATACTTTTAAGTACTTGTGGATTTTTCTCTGTTTGCCTACCTGCCTTGTTTGTTACTATAGTTACCATCGTTAGTCACCATAGCAATTAATTATCTCCTCCCCCTTGTTGTTTTTGTTAACTTGTGTATTTAAGCCCCTGGTTCTTTGTCTAGTCTTGGTTGTTTACTGGCTGTTACGTGTTTGGTTTCCTCCTGTTCATGGTTTCTGTCATCCTGGTTCCTGTTCATTCTTTCAGTAAAGTTCTTCTACATTTGGATTATCTTGCCTTTTTCACTGAATTCCACCAAGCATAAAAGACAATTAGACCACAACAGGGATCCAGCAGAGGGAATTTTGTTCCTTCGGCAAGGTATTGTATCATAGAGGAGCTTGGCCCACCACGGTCATCAGTAGTTATTA
>NW_015505703.1:810230-831662 GCF_001515645.1 Sinocyclocheilus grahami
TATATATATATATATATATATATATATATATATATATAAAATGATTTCATTTGATTTTGGAACAGCCCCATATTGTCTTACTATTCTAATTTAAAATATTGATTAAAATGTAAGAATTTGACAAAATATCATGCAGTGTAGAATATATATTTCTGAAATCATTCTTTATATTACTTAAGGGTTTCTTGTTGTTCCTGTTGTTTATCTGATGTCCTCTTCACCCATTAATGCATTTGTCCACCCGTCATGCCAAGGTCCACCCTGTCATCTTGTTGTCCACCCTGTCATCTTCATCTTTTATGAAAATAAACAAATTATTTAAACAAGTTAGTAAAACCTTTTGGGTGATTTCTTTATAAAGAAATGAGGGCCAGTTAGTATTCATTGAAAGTTTGACCAGATATCTTTGTCGTTTGATTTTATTTAGAAAAGAAAGTGCAACTTTCGCATATTTTATAGGGATACAAATATGTTGCAGTAATTTAAGTTTTTCAAAATACTTTTCCCATTGAGTAAAATGTATTGTTGAGAAAGGGACAAATTATCTTTCTGAAAATCTACATTTTATAATCATTATGTAATGAAAATGTATATACTCTACTTTGAATTTGTCCATGACAGGGTGGACATATTTTGTGGTTTACTCGAAAATTGTCTGCTTGCAGTTATTCTATAAAAAGTGCAGGATCTTGACCAAGATGCATTTCTAACAGCCTACAATCTCCTTAATACAACAAATATGAAGTTTAATAGAAAATCTCATATTTTTATTTTGGAAATTGTGAAGTCTCAAAGGCACTTTATAGTGATATTGACCCATTTACAAGTGCACAAGTGAGTTTTGCAACAGGAATACTGCAAAAGGAGTAGCAAAAGTCAAAGCGCTAGGATTTGAGCTTGTACTACCAGATCTGAGAGCTTGTAAGTGATGACTTGATGTTGTACAGTGAAACTGAAGTAAAGTACAAAAGTAAATATGTCGTCCACATGTGTCATTTTCTTTGTGCGAATGTCATTCTACATATTTGTAACTATTAATCTGCAACTTCGACTTCAAAAGATATATGAAGTTTAATAGAAAATCTCATATTTTTATTATTTCTTTTGGGAATTGTGAAGTCTCAAAGGCACTTTATAGTGATATTGATCCGTGTGTGTGTCAGTCTGTGTGTATGTGTTGATCATGATAAAGCTGTAAGCTGTGACATCCTCCAGCCTGGGCCTGTAATTCAATCTGCACTGGAGATTTCTCTGTGCGAATTCTGGTTGGTTTCCTCCTGTTCATGGTTTCTGTCATCCTGGTTCCTGTTCATTCTTTCAGTAAAGTTCTTCTACATTTGGATTATCTTGCCTTTTTCACTGAATTCCACCAAGCATAAAAGACAATTAGACCACAACAGGGATCCAGCAGAGGGAATTTTGTTCCTTCGGCAAGGTATTGTATCATAGAGGAGCTTGGCCCACCACGGTCATCAGTATTTATTATGGTCACTAGTCCTGAGCTTTCAGCACCTTCCCAGTTTTATATTTAAAAATACAGTTTTGTCATAATCATCCTCAAACTTAATCCAGAATTTAGTAAAACATGTATCTTTATATTTATCTCAAGCCTTTAAAATTCTAATATAAACTTTTTTGGTGCAATTGTATGTCAAACTAGAAAATTTTCCACCAGTCACTACTGCTATCTATCTATAATATAACAAACTGTAACAAACTGTTATAATACATATACAAATTTTGATGCTGTATTGATTGTTTATGTTGCTACGGTTGGTTGCTAAGGGTGTTGGGCAATGATACACAGAAATGTTGGATGAAGTGGTTATAGCTGTGCTTTTAATTATAAAACAGAACTGTTGACCAATCAGAATGAAGTAGATAAAGTACTGTAACTAGCCATACAGTATATATATATATATATATATATATATATATATATATATATATATATATATAGATAGATAGATAGATAGGTGTGTGTGTGTGTGTGTGTGTAAATACATTGTTTAGTGTCAGTCTGTGTGTACGTGTTGATCATGATAAAGCTGTAAGCTGTGACATCCTCCAGCCTGGGCCTGTAATTCAATCTGCACTGGAGATTTCTCTGTGCGAATTCTGGCTTTCAGCATCAGATAGCCCTGCATCTGCCTAATAAATTCACATGACAGTTTGTGAAATGATCCCATAACCAGCGACACCAGATGATTTTCCGCTTCTGACAAGCTCTTGTATTGAGTATCATAACAGTTACTTTGTCTTCATCCAGAGAGGGAGAGTAATATCAATCCATTTGATGATCCAGCAAAGCGAGTCAAGCACTTCTGTATCAATCTTCATACACTGCTGCCGGTTGTCTAACAAAAAGCCCATAAATGGGATCATTCAATCAGCAGCCACTGGCTGCCTGAATGCCTGACTGCCTCTCTCTGTGGCTCAAGTGCTTATAGCTTGCTGTCAGGTTTGGTCTAGTGTTCCTTTCCTGTCTGCCTGTCTCCCCCCTCCCCCTCCATGCACCCTGCCTCCCCTCCCCTCCCAGTTTTCCTGATGCATTGAATAAGTGTGTCTGGTTTCTACATCATCTGTGTTCTGTGGCTGTACAGGAGGACTGAGAAAAGATGCGTCTGGGTAAAATACGACTCAATCAACAACAACAACCAACTTTAACCCTCCACTGTAGATAGATGTAATCGTGACCTAATGTTCTGTGAAGATGGATCTTTCATATTTTGTAATGTTGGTCTCTTTTCCACAAATCAGTAGATTATTTTTAGTACTGAAACCACAGGCATAAAGAAAGATGGGATTTGATGAAAAACTGAAATTGAAACTCCTCTAAAACATAAAAACTGCTTTAACGCACTTTGTCATTTGTTGGTGGGACCTGAGGGCTGCACTCACATCAGCAGAGCAGTAATTGGTTCCTCTAAATCTGCTGAGTGCAAAAAAGCAAACATTTATTTATATATTTTTTTTTTTTTTTTTTTAGTGTGTGTGTGTGTGTGTGTGTGTGGGGTGGGGGGGGGGTAAATACACTCACAAGTAAATATATACAACAAGCTTGTGTCCATAATGAAATAAAAACCCTCATGGTCATCCAAAGAGATTTTTCAGAGGTCTGGTTTAGATGGCGAGTACTACATTGTTCACTTCAACCTCTCAACTATATGTCCCCTGTGATCAGTCAAATATCGAGGGCATTTTATATTGAGTTGTCTTCTTATACTTTTAAGTACTTGTGGATTTTTCTCAGCTATTCTGTGTTGGCCTTTGAAAATATCTGATTTAGCGCTGTGGTATTAGCTCATTTTTCATATCTATTGTTGGCTTGTCATGGTGTCATAGCTGCTCCGCCAGCCTGTTAGATCAGTCCAAATGTATAAATCACTGCAGATCTGACACACTCATTTAATTTGTGCAGCTCTGCTGTGGTGGTGCAGTCATTAATTGAAAAATCCCAGCTCCACCCGCTGAGTGAAAATATTCCCTCCTTTTTATTTTATTTTTATTAACAGATATTCAGCGTGATTTCCCTCAGTATCCTATCGACTGCCTGCTGGGCACTTTGTCATCTATCATTGTATATTGTATTAGTCAATTGCCTGACTTTCTTTGAGCTCAAAAGTTCTAAAGAAAATCACTTTCCATATAAAGACTTCATGGATATTTATAGAAATCTATGTTCATGCAATCATCTATGCTATGCTGGTTCCAAACCCCAGAGCCTGCATTATTATTTTTTTTCCATCTGTGAAATAAAGTAACAGGTACTTAATGTAGCAAAAACAATTTGTCCAGTGGTTATTTTACCCACTGAAGGCGTGCGTCGCTCGCTAAGGGCTCTCCTTATCACAGCGAGGCTAATACATTTTCTCACTGTGCTTCACTGCTTTCATTTTACAGCTGAGGAACTCAGTGGCTTCATGCTGCGGCTGAAATAGGACCCCAGTTACTACGGCAGCCCCACAGAGTGTTTAGGTAAGTGTGCAGAACAAATGCTGAAGTCTTTCAAAAAGTTTCCAATTGTTTCAATCACTGTTGTTTGCTGGATTTTTGAGCTACATGCACCTACTGCAATAGGAATTTCGGACCCACTTTATATTAAGTGGCCTTAACAACTATGTACTTACATTTAAATTAATAATTTGATACAGTGCACTTACTGTGTACATACATGTTTTTACATTGTACTTATATTTTAAAATTGCATGTAATTACATCTGTAATTAATTTCTGTAATTACATTTATAATTACACAGTTGACCCATCCCTTACACCTTAACCCACCCTTAAACCTACCCATACCACCAAACCTGTCCTTAACCTTACCCGTATCCAACCTCAATAGCTGCAAAAGTGTTTTGCAATACAATATGAACACAATACATTGTACTTAATTTTTTATGTAAGTACATAGTAGTTAAGGCCACTTATAGAGGTCATATGATGCTTTTTTAAAGATAGTTATTTTGTGTATTTGGTGTAACAGAATATGTTGACATGCTTTAATGTTCAAAAAACAGTGCTCTCTCTCTTACTCTCTCGTGCGCTCTCTCTCTCGCTCGCTCACTCGCACACACACACACACACACACACACACACACACGCACACACGCACACACGATGCGAAACACCCGGAGCGTCCGGAGGGCTTGCAGCAACCACATGTGACAACCCCAGACTGGACTCCGCTTCGTCCACGGTGAAAGCCGATCCGGCGATCCACAGCGCGAAGTTGTAGTATTTCCTCAGCAACCAGCACGGATCAGCTCTAGGCATGACGAAGCGGATATCGTCCTCTTTTGGAAGGCCAAACAAAGTAGTTTCGCTTTCACACAGCTTCTTCACGACATGGCGGCAGCGGCAACAACAATACTACAGCGAGAATAAAAGCCATGCCTTCTTTCGTTGCGTGCACATTTGGGCGGCGTTATGCAAAAATTTCCACATAGTGAGGTAGATATGTGGGGGCGTGAATGAAACACACAGCGTCTCCCTGACATGGCTGCTTCAACGCTAACTGCGGTTACTGAAGCCATGCCTTCTTTCGTTGCGTGCACATTTGGGCGGCGTTATGCAAAAATTTCCACATAGTGAGGTAGATATGTGGGGGCGTGTTAGAATGAGCCGTTTTAGGGGGGCGTGGCAGAGTCTTAATTTTGATAAAGAATATGTCTTTGGTTTTGAGACTTTAGTCTTTGCAACTTTACAGATCTTCTTTATGCACCAAGAGCTTGTAACACTCCAAAGAGAACGGAAAACTTGAAATCGCATCATATGACCCCTTTAATATAAAGTGGGGCCGGAATTTCCATAATCATTATAGTCTAGGATAACAAAGGTAACAGAAAGTAACTTACTGTCAACCTAAAAAAAAAATTTTACTTGCTAAGACCCAATACGAAAACTGAAATACACACAATCTAAATGTCACAGTTTAGTTCTGTTTTTGTCTTGTTTTTGTCTTGTGACCCAGTTTTCCCTGTGTTCTTGTCCATAATTAGTTCATTTGCAGACCTGTTTTGACTTTGAGTTGATTACCCTGTGTATATAAAGCCCTGTTTTCCTCATCCTTTGTTCAGTCTCGTCGATACTTAATGGTTGTGTGTATCCCTGTTCGCGAAATTCATTAAATGTGTTGTAATTGTTACCTTGCCTTGTCATGCCCTCTCTCCCCACACATGCCGTGACAGAAGACCGAACCAAACTGAAAATGAAAGACAGAAGATGCTACAGTACCCTTGCAGCCATCAATGTGCCACCACCCAACCCTGGACATCGAGGGACTGTCGAGTTTGTCTTTCAGGGTGGCCGGCGTCTGGAGGACCACATTAAGCCAGATAAGGAGACTGAGCTATTCAATGCCTGTGGGTATATTAGTGGAGTATGAGGGCATGGATGATAGCCCTGCCCACATTCCCACCACTGAGGGTGAGCTGCCACTGGCCTCTGGAGAATTGCTGGAACTGTTTGATCCCCTCTTTTCTAAACACTCTCCTCCTTCTAGTCCTGTCTGTCTGTCTTCATCACTGGCTTCATCCAGCCCTTACCTTCTGTCTTCACTGTTTCCCTCCAGCCCCAAATCTTCTGTTTTCCAGCTGGTTCCATCTGGCGCTGAATCTCCTGTTTCCTCACTGGTTCTGTCCTGCCCTAAATCTCCTGTCTCCTCACTTGTTCCGTCCAGCCTGAAATCTTCGGGGACTTTGCTGGTTCCATCCAGGCACAACCTTTTGCCAACAACGAGTCCACAAAGGAGGAAGGAGCCAGGGAACAGCCACCCAGAGGGTGGATTAAGGATGATCTGTCACCGTTTAGTTCTGTTTTAGTCTTGTTTTTTGTCTTATGGCCCAGATTTCCTTGTGTTCCTGTCCTTAATTAGTTAATTAGTTAAACAGGTTTTTGCCTTTGCGTTGATTACCCTGTGTATATAGAGCCCTCTGTTTTCCTCATCCTTTGTTCGGTCTCGTTGATACTTAATGGTTGTGTGTATACCTGTTTGTGAAATTCATTAAATGTGTTGTAACCAGCATGGTGTGGTTTAAAGCCTTGCCGGTTAAATGTTTCATTCGCACGCTGGTCTGACTAAGCTGCAGCACAGGCCACATTGTGCAGAGGACTTGTCTGGTTCCCATGGTTTTGTGCCACGTTTGTCAAGGTGACGAGGTCTTCGCAAGGAATCTGTCTCTGGGGTGCATCTAGTTGACATGGTTTCTGCTGACATTCAGGGCTGTAGAGGCCATCTCTACACTGTAAAAAATGATTCTGAGTTTTAGTCAGGTGGACAAGTAAAATCATGTCCTGTCAACTTTAAGTGTCTCACTACACAATAGGATGAGTTATAACAACCTCAACTTGAAGGGAAATGGAAAACTTTAAATAACATGTTCATATAACAACAAAGCATAAGTTCTATCAATTTTCTGTGTGATGCGCATGTGCCAGAAACTCTACGTCTGATGACGTACTATTTTAACGAACTTGAGAGTCGCGCCAGCCGCCATTTTATTCCACGAGAAGTTGCTGATCATGCAAGAAAAGATGAAGGAGCCCGCGTTTAAATGATTTCAGATGGACTTTATGGACTGCAGATAATGGAATGGGTAAGTATACCCTGATTTGTGATTTCTATAATGTGAATTTAGGCTTGTTTCATTGGCGCTCACCGTCCGCGTTTTGATTTCAGGCAATCACATTTTGCGAACTAAGGCACAAGCACTGCCAGGCAAATTCGTGTTTATTCACTTTCAGACTTTCAGACTTGAAATAAACCAATATTTCGCCATTAACTCCAAACGTTCACTGAATTGAGACATGCTGTGCTGAGAGAACTGATGAATACGAACAGCTGATACTGAGCATGAGTGTTCTAACGATACCGAACTGTTACAGCCGCGCTTCTTGGATCTCCAGTACACTGTTACACTGTGGATTTGGCAAAATGTGAGCTAATAAAAAAATAAAACGTAACGTTACGCCTAAAGTTACTGGAAAATGCAAATGCTATTAGTTATATCAAACAGCATTTTTAACATGATGAACATGCAACAACTGTTCAGTTAAAACGTAAATGAAATGTGCTATTTACTATTGTATGCACGTTATAGTTTGAGCTTTATGAGTTGAATCCTTGTTTCTGTAAAAAGCTAATGAAGACTAGTTCAACTTGTATCTGTAAGACTTGTAAAACATCTGTTTGCACATCAGAGCCTTATATGGTGTAAGGATGTACGCTAATGTAAGAAACTTTTCTGAGACGAAGATGATGGTGATGATTATTATTATTTAACTCAAGTTATGATTACAAATTACTTTATTTGAATGTGTTTGAGCGTATTTTCCTTCTCAATAGAAATGACCTCATTAGGTGAGGACGTAAAAGAACTGGTGAACCGGTTCATTGAAACGGACTGTCCGAGAGAACCGGACTTCCCATCACTACTAAAATTGTGGATCAAGTTAATGTTGATAAATAGATAAACAGTCTACATATAAGTAGATACAACCGTTATAAAAACTATTTTGTTCCTTTGGCTACAAGGCTGTTAAACTCTGATTCAGGGGACACAACTGTGTGATTGTTATTATTGATGTTGGTACTTTGTTGTGCAGTTTTACCTGTATTGCCCAAAACAAATTTCCCTCTTGAGGGACAAATAAAGTTAAGATTAAGTGACTTTTTAGCGTTTTCTTAATCTGATCTCATTATCGTTAGTTTCAAGTAAGATTTTCAGTGAATATTTCTGTATGTAACATGTGTATGTGTACTTGGCTGGAGTTTGACTTTTTTGTTTTTTATTTGCAGGATCAGTACAGTGCAAGCAGAGTGGAACCTCAACTCCGTATCGATGAGGTTCGCACACTACAAGCTGAAACACTGCCATCAGGCAAGTCACTATCCACTCCCATGCATCTATAAAGATTGTGTATGCACATTTAGGAGTGACCTATCTCTGAAGAAGCATTTAACTTGTTACATATCAGTGTGTTCAGAGTAAGTGTCTAAAAAGTAACCTATATGATTTGTATGTCATATTCCAAGTGTTGTTACAACCCAATGAATTTAAGGCAGGGGTGCCCAATCCTGCTCCTGGGGAGGAAAGATCCTGCAGAGTTTACCTTCAACCTCAATTAAACACACCTAAACCAGCTAATCAAGGTATTCAGGATCACTAAAGTTTCCTACACTCTGCAATACATTATTGTCCCTCCAGGAGCAGGATTAGACACCCCTGATTTAAGTGGCATGAGCGCATCCACTATTAAATCTTATTTTGGTGCTGAACAAAAAGGTAACGAACAACTGTTGTTGCACCACATCACTGGTGATTTATTTACAACAAAAGTGTAAATGTGTAAATTTGAAACCAATGTTTTTGTGTTTTTATTTTTTTCTAAAAAGCAGAGGGAGGGGGAGAAAGGATAAATGAATAAAGAAAAACAAAGGATTGAACGAATAAAGCTGGTACTTTAACTATACTATATTTTACAGACAACAAACCAAAGGATGAGGTCAGCAGCATTGCTGGGCCTGCCGTGGTACATGCGAAAGACTCCTTCAAAATTCATGAAGATATGCGAGGTAAGCTGAAACATGTAAGGCAAAACAATAGAAAATTGAACATTAGATCTCTTAATTTGCAGGGGTCTGGGGACTGTATTTGTGTAATTGCTTTTAAGTAATAGTACTTTGTTTTGTTTACATTCTATAAAGCCCAGTGACTGTGAAGATGATGTGATCAAAACTGTGGTGATTGGAAGCCTAGTGGTTGTGAACCTCTCCCAGCGTTCTACAATGACGTTGCCCTGGTGATTGAGGAAGAAGTGGTAATACATCACCTGAGTGATGTACCTAATGCTTTTCTGAACCTGATGGGCCTGGTGTACGCATTAAACCTCGACTACCCACAGGAATTAAAATTCACATTTGAAGTGATACAGCGTCTGTTTATTGGAGTCGGGTCAGACTCTTGCACCACAAGAGTTCACTCCTTGACGAGCAAGTGGCTGCGGTAAGACAGAAAACAAACAAACAAAAACGTTCCCTTCTTGATACTGTTTAATCGATGGACTGGTTTAAAGTGTAAGAGCATTGTTGTTTTAAATCTCATTGTTTTAAGTGGAACATTGGTAATCTTTAATTTTTTTTATGTTTTGTTGTTACCTTGTACTGCTTCCTCTTTCCTTGTCATGTTTCTACGATTGGGAATTGAAGACCGTTTTTGAACAGTGAAGTTTTTTAACGGTTTATTGTGAATTATTCATGTACATTTATTCCTGCAATGAAAATATCTGATAATGACAAGGAGATTTATTTGTACTATTTTGGCACTAAGCTGGGTCTGTGCATAGAGAAGTTTGCACATGTTTGTGTGAGCTGTGTATGTGAAGATTTTTCTTGTGTAGTGTTTTTATATCTTTGCAAGAGAATTCTTTGTTTCTGTGTTTTTGGATGCAATGTATCCGTTTAAAAAAATTAATGCTGTGAGTTGCAATTTTGCAGTTGATTTCATAAAAAAATCTGGTTCCAGATAGATATCCAGAACTTCTTGTCAAAGCAATGAAGTCCAGTAAACTCAAATAGTTAAGTTATGATGTTGAGTACAAATTACTATTTTATGTCAGTTAGACTTAGTTCATGGTTGTGAAAACATGAAATATTAAGTTCAACCAATATGTTTTTCAGTTGACTTAACTCAAAATTTTAAATGCTCGTTAATCGATACAGTATGTTGGCTCAATTTACTGCAAGTTAATTCAACAACTGCGTATAAGTTGAGTGAACTTAACACCTAATTTTTTCCCCGGGCGCCGCAGCATAAATGGCTGCCCACTGCTCCGGGTGTGTGTTCACAGTGTGTGTGTGTTCACTGCTGTGTGTGCGTACTTAGGATGGGATAAATGCAGAGCACTAATTCCGAGTATGGGTCACCATACTTGGCCACATGTCACGTCACTCACTCACTCACTCTAATGTTTGCTAAACTTAACTGCGCCAATGCAACAAGATGACTTGACTAAGTCAAGTTGTGTCAACATTTTTTACAGTGTAGGTGCTGATCCACCATATGATCTGGATACAGACTGGATCCGTATGGCTACGGTGACCTCAGAATAAGAATGAAAGAGACTAATATTAGTGTAGATGCCATTCTTCTTATGATGTAGCGAGTACAGCGGGTGTTATGGGAAGTGTTCCGGGTTCCAATTGACCTAATTAATGCGTCCTAACAATCCTTTAACGGATTTGAATTATAGAAGTGTGATAGTGTATTATGCGTATGCCAGGTTAAAGAGATGGGTTTTACTCTAGATTTAAACTGACAGAGTGTGTCTGCCTCCCGAACAATGCTAGGTAGATTGTTCCAGAGTTTAGGCGCTAAATACAAAAAGGATCTGCTGCCCACAGTTGATTTTGATATTCTAGGTATAGATGAAGCTCGTCTCAAGCAGCTTTTCCGCTAGATAAGGAGGAAAATGCTAACATGAAGGTGTCATTCACACAAATATTAAACACCATCATGGTAAGAAAACATGACAGTAAAGTATTGCAATAAAAATTTATTTTTTCAACATTACATGTAACATAAAACCTAATTTATAAATGGTTCACAGGTGTTCACTTTACATTAAGGTTCACTATCACAGGTTACTAACATTCATAACTCATTAATAAATTATTCAGAAGCATTCATTTTTCATTAAAGTGCACTTTCACAGGTTATTAACATTTATAATTCATTAATAAATGGTTCACATGTATTCACTTCACATTAAGGTGCACTTTCACAGTTTATTAATGTTGATAGCTCAAGAAAAAATGGTTCACATGGTGTCCACTTTGCATTAAGGTTCACAGGTAACTAATATTGGAATTATTATTATAATTATTTTGATTATTAATTTCATCAAGTTATGGTTGTGCTTTTTACGTGTTTTTTTTTCTTCTAAAATAAAGTTTGACAATTTAATCTTGATAAACAAAAGATATGTATGAATAAATATATTTATGAAGCATTTATAGCATGTGAGTTAAAAATGGCTCACTATTTGTCAGTTATTGCGTTAAAATCACTTTTTTATTCATGCATCTATAACTCCTTATCAATGATTTGTAAATGAGTTATTAATCATTTATGAACACCTTTATAAACCCTTTACAAAGTAAACCTTACTAAATCTATTAGAGTTATTCACCATATATAGCAAGGAAACTTACTATTAACCCATTTTTAACATGTTTTTACCGTATCATTTTTTACAATCTTTTATAGTTAAAATCGATCATTTTTTACAATGTTGCTCCTGTTTAAGCACTGATTTTATGCAATGTTCAAAAGTGTGTTAAATCTGTTATATTATTATTATTAAATTGTTTTTAAAATTATTTTATTACTATTGGTAAGAATAATATCCATTACCTTGCAAACATCATTCATCCTTATTTTTATTTATTTTTATTTTTTATTTGGTCATTTTTTCATATTTCTTCTTGATTATACTTGATTATATCTTAATTTCATGATCCTTTTATTTTGTAACATTACAAGTTTAAATGTATTCCTTTTGTTCTAAAGATGAAAAAAGATAGGCAGTTGTTTCACACATTTTAAAAATAATAGGCTAATTACCAATAATTATTTTATTTCTATCTACAGTCTAATAATACTTAAACAGAAAAATAAAATGGTATACAACTGCACCTGTTTCTGAATATTTCTTGATTGATCAAGCCTTATTCTAAATAGTCTACATAAAGTACAAAAAATGCATGACACTTGTAAATCAAAATTGTTATGTATACAATTTAAGAATAATTAATACAGTTTAGTTTCAAATAAATTAGCGTCTTGAATTTCTCTCAGCTTGTCAAAAATTGAAATTGGTTGCCAAATGAAGACAGGCTATTGGATTTTCCCGTGCTGACAAAATGAACAGTAAAATATGCAAATAATATGTAATAATATGTGTTATGTAGTATGTTGATAATTTTTTACAATGTTGTTCCTCTTAAAGCACTGATTTTACGTAATGTTCAAAAGTGTGTTAAATCTGTTATATTATTATTATTAAATTGTATGTTTAATTGTACGAGGGCTGCATAGACACCATCTTTTGGTGATACCCAGGAATTTATTCGGCACAACACTCAGTGCATTATATGTATTTTCTAGCTGTTCAGTTATTTGTTGCACACACATCAGTTATTTGTGTGGTCATCAGTTAGTAGGGTGACTGGGTTTTGAACTGGTTCAAAATAGAGGTAAACTCGGTTCTGACTGACTCAGTTCATACTAAGAGCTGTTTAGTGTCTTATTTGTTAAATTTGTGATATTGTTTGAAATAATATGAATATCAATGTACATCCTTTATCTTCTTTCTCAGCATGTAGTGCCTTCAAAAAACATTCACACATGATCTTAAGAAACACCTTTTCACCACTCTTCTCTCCACAAGGGATTTCATCTGTTTTCCTACATTTCTTTTTTTTTGTTTGTTTGTTCATGGTTAGGTCCTTCTTGGATGGGGATTTTCTTTGGAATGGAGCTCCCCTCTCTCATCATGTCAACTAATTTCTGACATCTGTGTCCTTCCTCAGAGAAGTGGAGGGCTGCTGGCAGTTGTGTTTTACACCACACTGCCTGGAATATCCTATCAGCCCCCTGTCGTGCCACACATCATCACACGGTCACAGAGAAGTGAGGCCAATTGCCCTCATCTCCCCATTTCTCTCTGTCTCTTTCGCATATAAACGCAATATAGTAAATCCTGGAATCTTTCTTGATTTTGTAGCAAATACTACATTTATTAAAAGAATGACAACAATGGTCTTTGGATGTGTTTACCCACCATAGCGCAGCCAGCAACTGTTGTATATACAGTACATGTATGGTTTGAGTGAAAAATCTTGCACCATAAAAAAGTTACTGTAGTCACCATATGCTTTTTTTAAAAAGCAGGTAGCATTACTTGTTATGCACATAAGGCAGAAAAAGATATATTTTTTTTGTGTGTGTTTATTTTGAAATCATGAAAAGATGAGCACATAATGCCATATGGTTTAATTGGTTACATTTTATATAGATAAGAACTACAATGGTTAGTTTTCAAAGATCCTATTCTGTACCATGAACACACACCAATTAACGTTATTAACTGCCTTGATTAACTTCCCAATTTATATACAAAGCTTTTTAAAGTAGGAAACTCTGGCATGCTTTTAGTGCTTATGCCAGAATCTCCACACACCAAACTCCACATCAGTATAACAGATTTTTTTTTTCTTAAGGTATTATTACTGACACGTGTATGCTGATGATCTACAACTGTATTTTCCTTTGGAGTGAGATGGCTGTACATCTTTTGCTAATTTTTATAAGTGCTTGACTGAGGTAAAGGGATGGCTAGCAAATAATTTTTTATAACTAAATGAGGATAAGACTGAGTTTATTATGTTTGGGAACAAACAGTTTGGAAATGATCTGGTTGAAAGTTATGGACATTTGTCCAACAATATGTATAGTTATGTGAAGAATCTTGGAGTAATTTTCGATTCGGAAATCTGCTTTGATCGTCAGGTTAACACCGTTGTGAAAACATCTTTCTTTCAGTTAAAAAAAATTGTCTAAACTGAAACCTATCCTTTCAAACAAGGACTTGGAGTCTGTTCCGCATGCCTTTATTTCCACACAGTTGGATTATTGTAATGCTCTTTATCTTGGCATAAGTGAGTCCCTGGTTGCTCATCTTCAGTGTGTCCAAAATGCTGCAACGAGAATCTTAACAAACACCAGAAGACAAGATCATATATCACCTGTATTGATATCTCTTCACTGGTTACCTGTAAAATACAGAGTACAATACAAGGTGTTAATGTTTGTCTATAAAGCATTATATGATCAGGCTCCTGAGTATATAAAGGACATGTTAATCCCTTACCAGTCTCAACGTTATTTGTGCTCCTCTCAGAATATGCTCCTAACTGTCCCACGGTCTCGGTTGAGGCATAGTGGAGACCGTGCTTTTTCTGTGGTGGCTCCTGCAATGTGGAATGTGTTACCATTATCTATAAAATCCTCGTCAAGCATGGATATTTTTAAAAAGGACTTGAAGACCTACTTATTTTATCAGGTTTTCGGCATTTGATTAGGTCAGAAAATTGTGAGTGATTGGCTGAATGATTTTTTTGATGTTATGTTTTGCTGTTATTTTATGTTTGTATGAATTTTAGAGTTATTTATTATTTATGGACAGCACTTTGGTCCATTCTAATGATTTTGAAAGTGCTTTATAAAAGTTTGAGTTGAGTTACGTTGAGGCACTAACACAATTTGCTTGTTAAAAATATTAGCAATATGCAACCACAGCTGTTTGTGGATGTAGGCAAGTTGAACAGACACAGCTTTACTTTAAGCTACCCCTCCCTGAGTTGCTTTCAAATCTCTTTTTTCTTTCTCTTTCCTCCTGTCAGTAATGCTTAAATTCTCTGAGTTGTGACCACAACATGTTTTGCCTCAGAAAAAGGGTTTCATGTGTTTCACTGATTCTTAACCTATGACTGGGACACCGCATAAGAAAAGAGTTTAAAGATTGTCATTAACTAAATCGTTTGCAGAATAGAATGGAACAGATCTAAGTGATGGTGTTATTGCATGTAAAGGTGACGTATAAACTGAGTATCCATAGAGTATATTTCCTTTTTCCAAACTGCTTATTTTATGTAGGGTCACAGGGAGCCTATACCAACATCTTACTAAAGGAAACATCCTGGAAAGATGGGCTAACACACACAGACATACACGTTTACACTCACACCTTTAGACAATTTAGTGTCTCAGGTTCACTTGAAGGAACCCCTTGCCAACACAAGATTCTGGCTCAGCCAGAACTCAAACTGGGGACCTTCATGCTGTGTCATCATAGTTCATTAGGGCACAAGTCCCAGGAGTAGGGATGGGTTAAGGTTTTAACGGTATTACCAGTTTTACCGATACTGCTTATCGAACCGGTACTTTAACAGTATTCTTATCTGTACTTTTGTATATATATATATGTATATACGGGGTGTAACGGTACACGTATTTGCACCAAAAACTTTCGGTAGAGGTCTTTCGGTTTGGTACACGTTTACTGAACAAATACAGCATTGTTTTAACCACTGCATGAGCGGAACATCATTGGAAACTTCCAGCTTTATATGTTGTGACTTTTGATAAGAAACAAAGTCTAATCTTTCAAATAATGTCCTTTTTTAAAAGGAAATTCAAACAATAAATGCCGTTTTGGCGCTCTTTGATGTGGTGACATATCGCTGTAGTAAAGCCTCTGTTCAAACGGCAGCGCGATCATCTCTTACTCTGTACTACTAGTTTTAATGCTAAATAAACATGAATATCTCATGTCTCATGTAATTGCTCAATCAGTGTTTTGACCGCAGAAAGACGGCAATAAAACAGCTTGTAAACAAAATGTCCCGTAGCATTTCATTTACCTCAGGCAAGTCATCAGTGTGCACAGCTTATTAATGCACTATAAATGAAGTCTAGAGAAGAGCATTTTGCTAAATATTAGACAGTTTGATGTCCCGAGTTGACAGCCATACCTTCTGACCTGGTTGATAGGTAGGTGTTTCAGCTCTTCGAAGGTCCGTGGCCGTCTTCTGTCTGCGCACTGCCCATTGGAGATGGTGATGAGCAGCATCCCAGACCCTCTCGCTTTCCCGGAACCAGTAGTCCACCGCCGGAACATCAGAAGGTTCCCCGGTCCAGGGAACAGTGGAGGCTGGAACCCGAGGATGCACTGGAAGGGAGTGACACCAGTAGAAGGCTGTCGCAGGGAATTCTGGGCGTACTCGGCCTGGGAGGAATCGCCCCACCTCTTGAATCTTCCTCTCCGTTTGACCATTCGACTGTGGATGATATCCAGACGAGAGGCTTACGGTCACACCTAGGAGTTTGAAGAAAGCTTTCCATACTTTTGAGATAAACTGAGGTCCCCGGTCTGAGACGATGTCTTCGGGAATGCCATAATATCAGAAGACCTTGTTGAAGAGAAGCTCAGCAGTTTCCAGTGCAGTGGGGAGACCTCTGAGGGGCAGAAGGCAACATGACTTTGAGAAACGATCAACTATTACCAGGATGCATGTGTTACCTTCAGAGGGGGGCAGGTCAGTGACAAAGTCCACTCCTAGGTGTGACCAGGGGCGATTTGGCACTGGTAGAGGAAGGAGTTTGCCAGATGGTAAGTGACGCTGGCTTTTGCACATGACACAGTTTGGACATCCTTGCACAAACCTTCTCACGTCACTTGCCATATTGGGCTACCAGAAGAGATCTCGTAGCAGTGAGAGGGTGTTGTTGGCCCCTGGGTGGCCAGTGCCCAGAGAAGAGGGAATCAGTGGGGTGCGTTGTGTTCGTGGTACATACTGGCATCCTGGAGGACAGCCCAGCGGATTGTTGGGAGCCGTGTTTGAGGCTACGGAGGGGAAATGCCAATGCCTCTCCAGCCAATGCCTCCACTCCTCTAAGGCAAGCTTGATGGCCAGTAGTTCTCTGTTGCCGATGTCATAATTACTTTCCGCCTGGCTGAGCTTTCCTAGAGAAGAAGGCACATGGATGGAGTCTGGCTGGGTTCCCCTGCTGCTGGGACAACACTGCCCCCACTCCTGTAGTGGAGGCTTCAACTTCCACGACGAATGGGAGGTCGGGATCTGGATGGACTAGGAGGGGGGCGCTAGTGAAGGCTCTCTTGAGGGAGGAGAAAGCTTCTAAGGCCGCGGGTGTCCAGGACAGAGATTTGGTTTTCCCTCGTAGTAAGCTTGTGAGTGGGCTGGTGATCTTGCTATAGTCTAGAATGAAGCGACGGTAAAAGTTGGCAAATCCGAGGAATCGTTGGAGCTCCTTAATTGTAGAGGGTTCTGGCCAGGAGGTTATAGCTTCCACCTTCCTCTCGTCCATCTGGATACCGGTACGATCAATGTTATACCCCAGGAATTGCACCGTGGGTTGGTGGAAGGTGCACTTTTCAGCCATGAGGAATAGGTGGTGCTCTCTCAGGAGCTGGAAGACCTCCGCAATGTGCTGGCGATGTTCGGCCTGGCTCCGGCATTAGATGAGGATGTAATCTATGTAGACAATGATGAATCGATGAAGAAACTCCCGGAGCACCTCATGCATGAAATCCTGGAATTGGAAGTGGGTTGGCAAGTCCATAGGGCATGACCAGATACTCGTAGGGGTCACAAAGGTAGTCTTCCATTCATCCCCTCACGTATCCAGATGAGGTTGTAGGCACTGCGGAGGTCCAACTTTGTAAAGATGGTAGCACCACTGAGATTTTCAAGGGCATTTGGGACGAGGGGAAGAGGATATCGGAACTTGACGGTGATGTTATTTAGTGCTCGGTAATCTATACAGGGCCTCAAACCTCCGTCCTTCTTGGCCACGAAGAAGAAGCTCGATGCAACAGGGGAATTAGATGAACAGATGTAACCTTGACCCAGCGCCTCCTTGATGTATTCTTCCATGGCCTTCTGTTCAGGAAGCGACAGTGAATAGATCTTTCTGCGAGGCACTGGCTCACCCGGGATGAGATCTATGGCGCAGTCCCTTGGCCGATGTGGTGGTAAGTGGGAGGCTTGTTTCGGGCAAAACACGTCGTTGAAGGGGGCATAGCAGGCTGGAATGTCTATGGATTGCTTCTCGATGGGACTTTCAACGGAAGTTGAATTCACAGGAAGGACCTCCATGAGTTTCTTGGCTGGTGATGGAGTCACGGGGAAGCAGTCTGGGAAGCAATCCTTGCCCCACTTCAGGACTTCTCCCGTCTTCCAAGACAGAATGGGATTGTGCTTTACCAACCACGGGCGCCCTAAGATGATGTCAGCAGTAGACCCCTCCAGAACCAGAAGATGAATGTCTTCAGAATGAAGTTGACCAAGACGAAGAGTGATGGGGCCCACACAATATCGTAAATGTCTACGATATAGTGGTGTTCCAGTTATCGACTGGACTTGGTAGACGGTTTCAGTGGTGGTAGCTTGTAACTTGAGCTGGTGGCAGAGGTTCCTGGAGATTAAGTTTCCTGCTGACCTGCTGAGTCGATAAGGGCCGATACTGAAATAGAAACATCAGAGGCAGTAAGCATTACACAGGTAGTGAGTGGTTCCATCTTAACGATATCAGGCTGAATCACACTCACCACGGGACGTGGAGGGCGAAGGGGGCATGACAAGATCATATGCCCCTGAGATCCACAGTATAAACAGAGACCCCGGGTCAGCCTTCTCTGCCGCTCAGCGGTAGATAACCGTTGCTTCTCCACAATCATGGGTTCTGATGCTGGTTCTGGAGGGTAACTGGGCTCTGATCAGCGGAGGTAGGAGGTTGTGGCTGAGACTGGTGTTGCTAAACAGGACTGCATGTGGTTTGAGGATCAAGGATGGATAGCTGAATGAATCTTTCCAATCCAAATGGTTGCAAACAGAGCATGTGAGCGAAGCGGAGCGGTGTGATGCTCCGCTACGTTTTCCGCTCTATGGACGTGCGCTCCGCTCAGTCGCTCTAACCGCCCGAGCAAGCGCTCCGTTAATATTCCGCTCACGCTCACCGTAAACCAATTCCCGCTCAGATCCCGCTCCGACATAAAATTTCTCTAGTAGGCCTAATTGTTTACTGTTTGTAACGAAATTCTTGGATTATGGTCTAAAATTAAGAGCTCTGCTCTCTTAAGGAAATATTACCACTCCGCTCCCCGCTCCGCTCCAGCTCCGCTCCGCTCACATGCTCTGGTTGCAAATGATAGAGTTGTTCTCCCACAGCGGTATCTCCGTCTGTCCTTCCAAACACCTCGTGAAAATGCACTAGAAAGTTCTGTACATTTTGAATGACGTGGCTGGCCTGCGCCCAGATCGTTTCCGCCCATTGCAGCGCTGGTCCTGTTAGCAGGAGATAATAAAAGCAATTTTGGAGGTGTCAGTGGGATATGATTGAGGTTGCATTTGAAAAGTGAGATTACACTGCAGGAGGAACCCGTTGCACTCCTCCGCCGAGCCAGAGTAGGGCGCCAGTCAGGCCATGGGACTAGCGATGATGGTAGGCGAAGAAGTGCTGGTTGGAATGGAGGAGGTGATGGGTGGTGAGGGCGGCGGTGCCGGTGATATTGATGATGCCAGTGGATTCAGAGGGACGCGTCGTAGTGAGTCTACGAGCTCCTGAAACGGATCGGGATGACTCATCTGTGCCGTCTTTTGTAACGGAAGAGGTGCTTGATTGGTGACAGGTGCAGGTGCTCAGTACTCAGGTGATAGAGATCGTTGTGATTGGGTGGTGGTGGATCCTGGCCGATCTGTTACAACATGTTTGCATACGTTTTTTTTTATTTGAGTATTGCTTGTTATATTTAAAGGCAATATATTAGTGTTCTTAGAATCATTAAGTAATTTCGATTCAAGTTCCATATGCAAATGACCATGCTTTCACACAAAGGGTCATAAAACTCCCCAGTATTTCCAACCTCCCGCTTGGGACGTCAGCCTTTCTCATTGGACAAGCCCTTTATTGCTAAATTAGAAAAGCACTCACAGAAGTGCTTATTTAATGCAACAAGTCTTGAAGGACTGAAAGCACCACATTTTAAAACTTTGGGCAACTTCTTTGAAATAGGCAGACACTAAACTGTTTGTATTGCACTGGCATGCATTGGTTACCATGACAATGACTTGTCACATGAAGTGCTAACTCCACATAGCACACGCATCACCTGGTGATGCCATGTTGTAAACAAACCACCTTAAGTCAAGTCAAGTCAAGTCACCTTTATTTATATAGCACTTTTAACAATACAGATTGTGTCAAAGCAACTGAACAGCATTAATTAGGAAAATAGTGTGTCAATAATGCAAAATGACAATAGTAAACACTCATTTTTTAGTTAAAGACAGTTCATCATTCAATTCAGTAATGTCATCATCTAGGTCAGTTCAGTTTAAATAGTATCTTTGCAATCATTTGCAATCAAGTCAACGATATCGCTGGAAATGAAGTGTCCCCAACTAAGCAAGCCAGAGGCGACAGCGGCAAGGAACCAAAACTCCATCGATGACAGAATGGAGAAAAAACCTTGGGAGAAACCAGGCTCAGTCGGGGGGCCATTTCTCCTCTGACCAGACGAAACCAGCAGTTCAATTCCAGACTGCAGCAATTAAGTGGCTAAGCTTGTACGACTTAGCATAGTTTAATTTTAGGCTAAGCTACCAAATAGCTTTAACAATTAGGGGTTAGCACCTCTTTACTTTAAGCTATTAAATACAGCATGTGTGTATGCAGTGTGAAGTTATTTGAATTTAACCTAATCCCTGGTTTCTGATTTTTCACTTTCACTTTCTTTTTCTTTTTCTATGTTTCCCCATCTTCAATTTGTCTCAGCGAATGTAACTATCTTAGATGTATCCTTCCTGAATGCTATTGCTCAGTTACTAGTTAATTAAATCTAAATTCAATTACATTTTAACTGTCTATCTGGAGAAGAATTAAGTTATTGGGTGTTTTTAGTAACACAGTTGTAGCGTCTGGACCAATCAAACACACAATATATATTTTGTTAGCTAGATTTAACAAATACTCTGTAACACCCCAGGAAGCCGAACAGGCCCCTGGTTCCATGGCAACCAACGCTGATATCACTGGGTTTATTGGCCAAAGGAATGCAAAGCAGGGAAAATCCCTGCATGTCCCAGGGAAAGAGGCAGTGTAGAAATTGACTTTTCTACTAATTAATTAATAGGACATTCTTTCTATGAATGAACACACATGATCCTTCAGGTCAGTGAAGTTTTTATACTGGCAATTTTTTTGTTGAAATTGTATACTGTTATGCAGGCTTATAATCGAAAAACACTCCTGTCAGCTTACATATAGATAACCTTACCATGTTTAG